>NC_069505.1:388348074-388648074 GCF_027579735.1 Bombina bombina
GCATGTTTTTGAAATTTTTCTTTTGTTGAGCAGTTTCTGCGGAGCCTAAGGAATTGTCCTTTGGGTATGCCTCTTTTTAAGTGGCTCGGGTGGTGACTGGAGGCTAGCAAGAGACTGCTAGTTGCTGTGCTTTTACGAAAGTTCTCTGTCACCACCATCCCTTTCTCCACTTTTACCCTTACATCAAGAAATGCAATTTCTTCTCTACTATATTGTAGAGTCAGGGAGATGTTTCTATTATTCACATTGAGAATGCCAACAAATTCCTTGAAGTTTTTCTCAGAGCCCTCCCATATGAGGAAAATATCATCCACATACCTCAACCATATGTGGATGTTTTCCTCAAACAGGGGGCTCTGAAATACCTCCTCCATCTCCCATATGCCCAGATGTAGGCAGGCATACGTAGGGGCACATGTAGCACCCATGGCCGTACCTTGTAGCTGTTTGTATATTTTGTTGTCGAAGATGAATACATTGTTTGTGAGAACAAAAGTGAGTAGTTCCACAACAAAATCTGTATGTTTTTGAACACCTATACCTCTTGTCATGAGGAAGTGTTTACAAGCTGCAATGCCAACTTCGTGAGGGATAGATGAATAGAGTCCCTCTACATCGAGGCATACCAAAATTGCTCCTTTCGGGACTACCAGACCTTCAATTTTCCTAAGGAAATCCGCTGTGTCCAGGACAAAGGAGGGCATAGTGATAAGGAAAGGTCACAGGAAATGATCAATATAGTTTCCAAGGTTCTCTGTAAGACTACCAATACCTGCTATTATCGGCCGGCCTGGTGGATAAGCAGAGTTCTTATGTATCTTAGGGATACAATAGAACACCGGCATAACAGGGTATTGAGGATAGAGATACTTAAACTCAGATGTGGTTATGACACAGTTATCCTTAGCCTTTTTAAGAATATTAAATAGTACAAACTGAATAGAGGAGGTGGGGTTAAAGGAGAGAAGTTGGTATTGCTTTTTATCTAGCAACTGACGTTTCACCTCTATGGTGTACAATTTTTCATCCCAAAGGACCAAATTACTACCTTTATCGTCCGCCTTTATGACCACACCATTTGCATTCATTAGTTCGTTGAGAGCCTTCCTTTCAGCCCTACTTTAAATTATCATCCACCAGACCCGTAAGGGATAAGTTGGATAGGTCCTTTTCTACCTGCTTAACAAATATATTTACAGCAGGTACCATAGAAAGTTGTGGCATATATTTCGATTTTGCTTTTAAGTTGGAACAAACAGTTTCAGCTGTGGTCAATAGTTCTCCCTGTGAGGGGACATACTGACTTCCTTCAGAGTCAGCAAGGAGACCTTGCAGATCTGAGAGAGTAGACCTGTCTTCTCGAGTTAGTGATACATCATCAATTAGATATCTGCTTTTGCCCTTCATAATTTGGGACAGGACAATCCGTCTTGCAAAAAGATGTAAATCCTTTAGAAAGTTGAACTTATCTAAAGTATTTGTAGGGCAAAAGGAAAGTCCCCTTTTAAGTACTTCTATGTGTGTGAGATTAAGTTTAAAGGAGGACAGGTTAATCACTTGCAGATCATCATCAGCTAGTTTGAGTATCCCCTGCGGCCCCAGGACCGTCGTGGTCTGCCCTGACGGTAATTCCCCTGGCTCTGTTCGTGGCTCTGCTGATAGCGTTGCCTGGAGGGATATCGTCTCTCTCCTAAATTTAAATTTGTTCCCCCCCCCCCTTCTCTTCCTGCCACCTCTCCTCCTTCCCCTAAAAAAGACTGTTTTTTGTCAAAGTTACTTTTTTGTTGCTCTTGTTCCATGTCAGAGCCATCAGTCTCAGAGTTATATGTTCCTCTCACTGACTGATAGTTGTAAACCTTTTTATTCTTATAGTCATCATTATCTCTGGAAAACTTCCTTCCTTTCCTAAGTTTAATGTCATTTTGTAATCTTGCAATTTGTTCTTTATTTCTTCATTTAACTTGGTAAAGTTTAAATTTGATTCAAATGAATTCACTATTTTTAAAGACTCCTCAGCCTGAGTAATTGTCTTCTCCAACCTTTCTTTATTGCGTTTGACCATTTTGTTCATTAAAATAATTGAACATTCAGAAAGACTGGTATTCCAGTCTTCCATGAACTCATTTCCTCCCTCATCCTCTCTCAAGTTAGTGCCTGGGTCCAATCTAAGACGTAGGCCTCTTGGTATAATTTTAGTTTTAATATAGTTCTCCAGGCTTGAAGTCTCTGCCCGAAGTTTAACCTGTTTCACTAACAGTTTCTTATAGTTCTTGAAAGCACCATAGATATTAACAGGTGCATTGTTTGTATCCTGATTCTCTTCTAGATTTGACATAGACAGAGAGGCTGTAAGAGCCAGGGGAATTACCGTCAGGGCAGACCACGACGGTCCCGGGGCCGCAGGGGATACTCAAACTAGCTGATGATGATCTGCAAGTGATTAACCTGTCCTCCTTTAAACTTAATCTCACACACATAGAAGTACTTAAAAGGGGACTTTCCTTTTGCCCTACAAATACTTTAGATAACTTTCTAAAGGATTTACATCTTTTTGCGAGTCGGATTGTCCTGTCCCAAATTATGAAGGGCAAAAGCAGACATCTAATTGATGATGTATCACTAACTCGAGAAGACAGGTCTACTCTCTCAGATCTGCAAGGTCTCCTTGCTGACTCTGAAGGAAGTCAGTATGTCCCCTCACAGGGAGAACTATTGACCACAGCTGAAACTGTTTGTTCCAACTTAAAAAGCAAAATCGAAATATATGCCACAACTTTCTATGGTACCTGCTGTAAATATATTCGTTAAACAGGTAGAAAAGGACCTATCCAACTTATCCCTTACGGGTCTGGTGGATGATAATTTAAGTAGGGCTGAAAGGAAGGCTCTCAACGAACTAATGAATGCAAATGGTGTGGTCATAAAGGCGGCCGATAAAGGTGGTAATTTGGTCCTTTGGGACGAAAAATTGTACACCATAGAGGTGAAACGTCAGTTGCTAGATAAAAAGCAATACCAACTTCTCTCCTTTAACCCCACCTTCTCTATTCAGTTTGTACTATTTAATATTCTTAAAAAGGCTAAGGACAACTGTGTCATAACCACATCTGAGTTTAAGTATCTCTATCCTCAATACCCTGTTATGCCGGTGTTCTATTGTATCCCTAAGATACTTAAGAACTCTGCTTATCCACCAGGCCGGCCGATAATAGCAGGTATTGGTAGTCTTACAGAGAACCTTGGAAACTATATTGATCATTTCCTGCAACCTTTCCTTATCACTATGCCCTCCTTTGTCCTGGACACAGCGGATTTCCTTAGGAAAATTGAAGGTCTGGTAGTCCCGAAAGGAGCAATTTTGGTATGCCTCGATGTAGAGGGACTCTATTCATCTATCCCTCACGAAGTTGGCATTGCAGCTTGTAAACACTTCCTCATGACAAGAGGTATAGGTGTTCAAAAACATACAGATTTTGTTGTGGAACTACTCACTTTTGTTCTCACAAACAATGTATTCATCTTCGACAACAAAATATACAAACAGCTACAAGGTACGGCCGTGGGTGCTACATGTGCCCCTACGTATGCCTGCCTACATCTGGGCATATGGGAGATGGAGGAGGTATTTCAGAGCCCCCTGTTTGAGGAAAACATCCACATATGGTTGAGGTATGTGGATGATATTTTCCTCATATGGGAGGGCTCTGAGAAAAACCTCAAGGAATTTGTTGGCATTCTCAATGTGAATAATAGAAACATCTCCCTGACTCTACAATATAGTAGAGAAGAAATTGCATTTCTTGATGTAAGGGTAAAAGTGGAGAAAGGGATGGTGGTGACAGAGAACTTTCGTAAAAGCACAGCAACTAACAGTCTCTTGCTAGCCTCCAGTCACCACCCGAGCCACTTAAAAAGAGGCATACCCAAAGGACAATTCCTTAGGCTCCGCAGAAACTGCTCAACAAAAGAAAAATTTCAAAAACATGCAGTAGACATGGAAAAAAGGTTTCAGGACAGGGGATACTCAAAAAGAGTTGTAAGAGGTGCTTTCAAGTATGCTATGCATACAGATAGAGAAAGTTTACTGGTGCCCAAACAAAAAGACAATGATTCAAAAATAAGACTGATTGCCGACTATAATTGCCACTGGAGCTCTTTGAGAGATATACTTGCCAAAAACTGGTATATCCTCACTAGCGATACAGGAGTATCCCAAGAAGTGGGAGAAATTCCTAATATCACTGCCAGGAGGGCACCCAACTTAAAAGACAAACTTGTAAGAAGTCAATATGTGTCTAAACACAAACAAACTGACTGGCTTACAAAACATAGATCATCAGGAAATTATCCTTGTGGAAAATGTGTGCCATGTAAGTACATGCAAAAAACAAAAGAGTTCAGTACAAATACGGGAAAAATTTATAAGCTCAAATATTTTGTAAATTGTGACACAAAAGGTGTCATATTTGCTTTCTTGTAGTTGCCCATGTTTCTACGTGGGAAAAACTAGGCGAGCCATAAAAGACCGTATCCCTGAACACAGGGATGATGTAAAAAACAAAAATCAGAAGAGCAATGTGGCCAGACATTTTGAGCTAGTTCATGATTGTAACCCTGATTCTCTTAGATTTGTGGGCATAGATAGAGGCATTA
Organism: Bombina bombina; assembly: GCF_027579735.1. Lineage (NCBI taxonomy): Eukaryota > Metazoa > Chordata > Amphibia > Anura > Bombinatoridae > Bombina > Bombina bombina. The sequence goes on from NC_069505.1 coordinate 388,352,728, forward strand.
TGAATGGAAGAGGTGGGGATAATGACAAGGCCCTTTTAAGGAAAGAATGCAGGTGGATCTCGATCCTGGAGACACAGATCCCTAATGGACTTAATGATAAGCTGGATATGGCCTGCTTTCTATGAATTACCTTTATGTATTTGTGTCTTTAAAATTGAGACTAATGAAAGGAGAACAATAAAGTTATGCTATTTTAAGTTTATAACCAAGTGAGGATATTAGGTTTTATTTTTTTAGTTAATTGTAGATAATCACACGAGTCGTTACTGATTTACATTTGTATACAAGTAACTACATTCATATATATATATATGAAATAGTAATAGGCTTTTAGGTAGTCTGTTATGTCATCTTTTCACCTTCCAGCAGAGGCGCTATTAACGTAAGTATAAAGTAGGACGCATGAACTACAGCTGAATCACGCCCTGACGAAGCCCAGTCTGAATCCCAGACGAGCGGGTGAAACGCGTGTCGGCATTGGCTGAGCCGACCAAGTCATGTGACACACGCCAGTTTTGCTTTTTGCTGATGCCGGTTATGGAAAACCGCGCTTGGAGCGGACGATACCTGCATTAATCCAGCGGATGGAACAGTTAGCACTAGTGGCAAAGATACAAGCGGAGTTTCTTGGCTATATGGAAAATTTCAAAACAAACAAGGTCGTATGAACTTTTTGTTGCTAACATACAAGGAGTGAAGTTTCCAGCTATCATACTGGTTTCCCTGTCGAGGGATATTTCTTACTTGTGATGTTGGAACTCTTTGACAGTAATTGATATATGTACATGTCGTGCATTACTAATATAAGCTGGATGAGCAATATTCAGGAGTATATGCTTGCTTGCAATAGGAGCCGACATAGATGAACTTGTCTGTTGCTTATGCCTACTAACTGCATGCTACTTACCTTTTGCTTTAAGACTCTGCAATACATCTATGTTTCTTAACATGGGCTATGCATAATATTTGATACTGGATGTTGCTATATTTGTCTTTGTTGAAGCTATACAAGCATGACTTGTTATGTACATATCCAGGTTGTACACCTATGTCTACTTAGATCCCTATGTGTACCTGCCTAGCATTATACCTCTACTATAAGGGGTGCTATGTGCAGCCGGGTGTATTTAGACTTAAGGTGGACTCTCTGCATATACAAATAATCTTTGTAACTGTCATAATGTTGTGGTTTTTGAATTAATTGTAAGTAAAATACGACTCATTCTCCATACTTATTTCACTGTGGTTGTAAAAAGCCTCTTAGATCCCATTTGATAACCTGCCCAGGGTATACCTCATCACTGTATTCGTATGAGGTTCTGTGTGCAGCAGGGTGTAGCAGGCTTTAACAATAATTTTGACAACAGCAGTGACATAAATGCGCTAACATCTCATTATTGTTCCTTTTGCCTAATTGGTGTGTGCCCCTGACCGGTCAGGTTCTCAGTTTATTATATATCTTTTTATCACTTGGCTTATATATGTAATAACTCTGTTGCTAAGTATTTGATGCTGGGCTGTGCTCCCCCGGTGTGGAGGACTGCTTTATCATGAACAATAAAAATCTGATATTTGTATTTGAAATTTAAATTTTGAGCTTTATTTAAAAGAGTGCTGAATTCCCTGTCTTTATAACCCAGGATTTAATTCCGGGTACCTTCTCTTAACCTCCCATGACATATATCCTTTAAGGGTCTGCACCATAGTTTACTGTATTATACGGTTTTTATGCCTAATTTCTTTTAGGCTCTAGCTCATGTAGCATTTGCGTCCCCTCCGTATCTTTCTCGACATATAAATAAATAATCCGAGGGACAAGCACTTGCCGTTTTTTAGCAATAACCATTTAATGGTGAAAGTTTTCGGGGTCTTCCCCCGTCCTCAGACCACAATAGAATAAAAACAATCTTACCTCAGTCCCCTAAATAGTACTCCCACCACCGCATTCATGTGAATGACCGTCGGCGTCTTCCTGGAACAACTGCGCATGCGCAGGAGAGCGGACGGCATCACATATTGGACAAACTACCTAAAAGGCAAAACATTTTGCACAATACGTCACCGTGACTTCTAACACCCGTAGCATAACTTAATACTTCAGCTATTAACAATCACAGCCTCCGCTGCTACATATTTGTGGGTATCAGATTTCAATCACTACAACTAGACGTGTATTAAAGCATCCTTGTAATTTTAATAGGTAAATATAATTAATTATAGCTACTCTTTTGTTAAGCCAACTTAGTGTATAGCAAAAACTATATTACTTTGTGGCCCTATCTAAAGACAATCAGATAAAACACATCATACCAAGGGAATAGTTAAATATAATGATCCTACATTATCATTATTTTGGAAAACAAGGTACCACAGTACAAGAATACCTCTTTACCAGCTATAGAAAGGTACCTTAACCCAACTATCTAATTATAACTAAAGCACACATAGATGCACTTAAATAACTAAAGTGGTTGAGCCAACTATCATAAAAGATAATTACTAAATATTTCACATGGTGAGCTATGTGGATATGACCAGGAGCACATCACAAAAAACACTGGAAATCCAAGTGTATATTCAGACCCTTTGGTACAAGGGTATCTAGGTTAAAGATCCAACGGGATTCTCTTTGTAAGAGGCTCCTAGCCCTATCACCACCCCTAGATTTTGCTAAAATGTGATCTATGATGATATATCTGAGGTCTGAAACGGTATGCTTAGATTCCAGTAAATGCCTGGCTACCGGCTGATCAGATGTACCATTTTTAATGGCTGTTCTTATTGATGAGCGGTGGTTTGCCATTTGAGTCCTCAGATCATCTTGGGTCTTACCCACATAGAACCGCCCACATGGTGGACAGTGTAACAAGTACACAATAAACCTTGTTGTACAGGTAACCCTATAGTAATTAGGTACTTCTTGTTAGTCCATGGATGGAGGAAATGTGTGCTCTGGGTTAATCCTCCACAGCTAATGCAACCACTACATCGGTAGCAACCTTTTTTGGAGGTATTTAACCATGTCTTTTGGGTGTAACTTTCCCTATTGTCAGGCCGTAGGAGCAAATCCTTTAAGGACTGCCCTCTCTTAAATCCCACCATAGGTGGTTCCAACTGGGTCAATGGTAAGGCCTTATCGGCAGAGATAATGTCCCAGTTTTATTTCAAAATCTTTGGAAAACCCAATCTTTCTGGAGTGAAAGTAGTTGTATAGATCATCCTGCTTACTCCTCCTTCCTTTTCTGTAAGGCTTGTTCCTGCATCAAGCCATCAACTGCTTGAAGTGCCGGTTGTAATTGATTCAACCCATAACCTCTTAACCTGAATCTCTGCTGCATCTGTAGGAGCTGTTCATCCTTCTTAATTAAGTCTGTGTTGTTCCGGACAACCCTCTTTAGTTGTAAAACTGGAAGGGCACGCTTCAGGTTAGGGGGATGACAGCTGGAGATTTCAAGTAGGGAATTGCGATCTGTTTCTTTCTGAAATAAGGAAATACCAAACCCCTCTGGTCCTTTTGAAATTCTAATATCCAGAAAATCAATCTGGTGTTGCTGGTGATTCATCTTAAATTGGACTTGGGGATTGATCCGGTTTGGATCACTGAACCATTCATCAAGTTCACTGTGATTTCCTCGCCAAATGACAAGCAAGTCGTCAATATAGAGCTTGAAAAAGATCACTCTATGGTCATAAAGTAATGTTGTTTCTACCGTCTCAAAACAAGCCATAAAGAGATTGGCATATGCTGGGGCCACATTGGACCCCATCGCCGTACCAGATGCTCGTAGGTAAGTCTTTCTCAAATTTGAAATAATTGTACTTGAGACAGTATTCCAGCAGTTGTATGATGGCATCAGAAGGAGGTCCAATATATGGATATTTCAATAGATGATAGAGCACTGCAGACATACCCTCTTCATGAGGTATAATTGTATATAAACTGGTCACATCTAGTGTGACCAGTATATCATCAGGTTTGAAATTGGACCATGTTTTTAATTGTTTGATCAATTCCATAGAATCTAAAAGGAATGATGCTGTGTTATGAACCAGGGGCTGCAACAAAGAATCAACATAGGTTTCAATTGGTTGTAAGATTGACCCCCTCGCAGATACAATATGTCTGCCTGGTGGGGAAATAGGGTCCGTATGTACCTTGGGTAGGGTGTAGATCACTGGAACAATTGGATACTCCACAGATAGTCCCACAATGATTTGGGGGTTATGTTCAATTGTAGTTAATGTTCCAAATAATCATCTATCTTGTTTTTAAACACCTTTGTCAGATCTTGGGGTAGTAGTCTGTACACCTTGGTGTCAGAAAGTTGGCTCAATACTTCATCCCTGTACTCCTTGTAATCTTGAAGTACTAGGGCACCATCCTTATCGGCCTCTCATTACGAGATCCTTGTTCTTTTGTAGATCCTTAAAGGGACACTGAACCCAATTTTTTTCTTTTGTGATTTAGATAGAGCATGAAATTCTAAGCAACTTTCTAATTTACTCCTATTATCAAATGTTCTTTATTCTCTTGGTATCTTTATTTGAAATTCAAGAATGTAAGTTTAAATGCCAGCCCATTTTTGGTGAACAACCTAGGTTGTCCTTGCTGATTGGTGGATAGGTTCATCCACCAATCAAAAACTGCTGTCCAGAGGTCTGAACCAAGAAAAAAGCTTAGATGCCTTCCTTTTTATATAAAGATAGCAAGAGAACGAAGAAACATTGATAATAGGAGTAAATTAAAAAGTTGCTTAAAATTGCATGCTCTATCTGAACCACGAAAGAAAATTTTTGGGTTCAGTGTCCCTTTAAGTGCAACTCTTTCAACCCTAGTCAGGTTATTACGGATCTTTCCCTTCAGGGAGTGTTGTTCCTGCAGCATCTGCTCCCTAGACATCCTAGTATAGGTGTTGATACTTGCATTATTGCTCTTAGGGTCAAACTTACCCTTCCGTCTGAACATTTGTTGTTCATTTTTATCACAGCCAAAATGTTCCTTGAGGCGTAAAGATCTCTGAAACTTGTACATATCCACATGTACAGAGAAGTCATCAGAGAAGGTTGTGGGTACAAATTTAAAACCTTTTTCTAATACACTCTTCTTAGTCTCCGATAGAATGTATGAGCGGAGGTTCATAATAATACTTCTATTCAGTGCTGTTACATCTGCCATTGTCTCGGTGGTCGTCTTCTTACTCTTGTGTCTTGTCCCATTGCGGCCTCTGCCCTGCAAGTTTTTTTGACCGGGTTTGCATACTTTGTTGTTCCAGGCTGTTAACAATGGGGTTCATTGTTCCATCATTGTCTGAGCTATTGTCAGAGCTGTTGACAGTAGTCAGTGTTCTGGGTTTTAGCACCCTCTGGTGACGATTTCTCTTGTAATAGCCTCTTTCTTGGGGGCCCAGGAGCCACCTATCGACCCTTTTCTCCTTGTAATCTGATGTTACCGCATCCCACTTTCTTTCCTTGAATGCTATCAATTCCTTTTCATAGCTGGTCACCTGTTGCTGTAATTTATCAATCCAGGTGTCACTGGTGTCCTCAGAAAGTTGAGAGCGTACACCTATCCAAAAGGCTTGTATTTCAATATCCAAATTTTTAAGTTGTTCACCAACCTCTTGGATAACAAGTAGAATTAAGTCCAGTGAGGCTTCATTTAGAATACTACACCACTTAATACAAAATGTGGGGTTATTCCTTCCAATCCTGGGTACACTCCTGATGCGGAAACCCTTTGGATTATTATTATTATTGTGCAATATGTTTTGCCTTTTAGGTAGTTTGTCCAATATGTGATGCTGTCCGCTCTCCTGCGCATGCGCAGTTGTTCAAGGAAGACGCAGACGGTCATTCACATGAATATTGTGTGTGACACATAGATGCAGTGATGGATATTTCCTCTAGTCACGGACACCTAAGAAATCACAGTGGACAAGAGAAAATGTTTGTTGGAACTAAATACAAAATACTTGACTGTAACTTTGTTAGCTCACTGTACAGATTTTTTTTTCTCAAATCCATAATAGATCATTGAAAACATTAAGCAAGGTGTTCTACAATTTGATTGCTCTTATCGTGAAAAACGTGAACATTGACGGAGATTAAATCTCATTTCATCTAGTCTTAAGGGACATGAAACCCAAACATTTTCTTTCATGGTAAAGCATATTGGAAGAGCATACTATTTTCAACAACATTCCAATGTACTTCTATTAGCTAATTAACTTCTTTCTTTTGATATCCCTTGTTGAAAAGTATACATAGGTAGGCTCAGGCGCAGCAATGCAATATTAGGAGTAAGATGCTGATTGGTGGCTGCACATATGCCTCCTATCATTAGCTCCCACAATGTATTCAGCTAGCTCCCAGTAGTTCCTTGCTGCTCTTTCAACAAAAGGATATGAAGAGAATTAAGCAAATTTTATAATAGAAGTAAATTGGAAAGTTGTTTAAAAATTGAATGCTCTATCTTAATTAGACTTTTTGTTTTTGTTTTGTGCCCCTTTAACCCCTTTGTGACCAGACCCCTTTTCAATTTTCTTACCGTTAGGGACCAGGGCTATTTTTACATTTCTGCGGTGTTTGTGTTTAGCTGTAATTTTCCTCTTACTCATTTACTGTTCCCACACATATTATATATCGTTTTTATGGCCATTAAATTGACTTTCTAAAGATACTATTATTTTTATCATATCTTTATAATTAACTATAATTTTTTTTATAAAATATGATAAAAAAATTGAAAAAAACACTTTTTTTCTAACTTTGACCCCCAAAATCTGTTACACATCTACAACCACCAAAAAACACCCATACTAAATAGTTTCTAAATTCTGTCCTGAGTTTAGAAATACCCAGTTTACATGTTCTTTGCTTTTTTTGCAAGTTATAATAGGGCAATTAGTACAAGTAGCACTTTGCTATTTCCAAACTATTTTTTTTTTAATTGCTAGTTACATTTTAACACTGATATCTGTCAGGAATCCCTGAAAAACCCTTAACGTGTGTGTGTGTGTGTGTGTGTATATATATGTATATGTATGTATGTATATATATATATATATATATATATATATATATATATATATATATATATATATATATATATATATATATATATTTTAATAGACAACACAAAGTATTGATCTAGGCCCATTTTGGTATTTTTCATGCCACCAATTCACCGCCAAATGCAATCAAATAAAAAAAAATTGTTCACTTTTTCACAAACTAAGTTTCTCACTGAAATTATTTACAAACAGCTTGTGCAATTATGGCACAAATGGTTGTAAATGCTTCTCTGGGATCCCTTTTGTTCAGAAAAAGACATATGGCTTTGGCATTGCTTTTTGGTAATAAGAAGGCCGCTAAATGCTGCACCACACTTGTATTATGCCCAGCAGTGAAGGGCTTAATTAGGTAGCTTGTAGGGTTAATTTTAGCTTTAGTGTAGAGATCAGCCTCCCACCTGACACATCCCACCCCCTGATTCCCTCCCTGACCCCTCTCCAATAGCTCTCTTCCCTCCCCCTCCCCCCAAAGTCACCCCCATCTTAAGTACTGGCAGAAAGTCTGACCGTATAAAAATACGTAGTTTTTTTTTTTTGGGGGGGGTTATATACAAATATATATAACTAAAAAAGAAGGAACTGGGTTGTATTCAGCACTAGGTGTTTAACAGTAGATAATCACTAATTAATAATGATCTATATTAAGTCTATATTAAGAGTTCCGTGGGATCCTTTTGTTCGTTTGAATATATGTTTCTCATTTATTCAATATATATATTATGAATTTTGCAGCTCCTCTTGGACATTCTTATTATGTATTTTATATCTATCTATCTATCTATATCTATATCTATCTATATCTATATATATATATATCTATATATATATATATATATATATATATATATCTATATCTATATATATATATATATATCATTATTAATTAGTGATTATCTACTGTTGAACACCTAGCGCTGAATACAACCCAGTTCCTTCTTTTCACTATCTTTCTATTAGGGATCTCTTGGAAAAGGATATCCCGCATTTCTGGTGTTAATATTCTCAGCTGCTGGTATTAATATTTAACATTGACAATCTATTCACAATTTTGTCAATTCTGTTTTCATTCTATTTCAAGTACACCGCCCATTTATTGTGTACACTAGATATAACTATTCACAGCCATTTTGGTTATTAGTTTCTTTCTTTCATTTTTAGGTACACTTATTATTTGCTGTATACATAGTACATACAAAGAATATATAGCTTTCATCAGTCCTTTCTGGTCTCTCATAGCCAGTAACAAATCTTTACAGCCTCTCTTAGCTTTGTGCACCCTACAAAAAGCTTACACCTACACTTGTTGGAGGGGTATTCTACTTTGTTTGCACATATATATTTATATTTCTCCAACATAGGTGTGTCCGGTCCACGGCGTCATCCTTACTTGTGGGATATTCTCTTCCCCAACAGGAAATGGCAAAGAGCCCAGCAAAGCTGGTCACATGATCCCTCCTAGGCTCCGCCTACCCCAGTCATTCTCTTTGCCGTTGTACAGGCAACATCTCCACGGAGATGGCTTAGAGTTTTTTAGTGTTTAACTGTAGTTTTTATTATTCAATCAAGAGTTTGTTATTTTGAAATAGTGCTGGTATGTACTATTTACTCAGAAACAGAAAAGAGATGAAGATTTCTGTTTGTATGAGGAAAATGATTTTAGCAACCGTAACTAAAATCCATGGCTGTTCCACACAGGACTGTTGAGAGCAATTAACTTCAGTTGGGGGAACAGTGTGCAGTCTCTTGCTGCTTGAGGTATGACACATTCTAACAAGACGATGTAATGCTGGAAGCTGTCATTTTCCCTATGGGATCCGGTAAGCCATGTTTATTACGATGGTAAATAAGGGCTTCACAAGGGCTTATTAAGACTGTAGACTTTTCTGGGCTAAATCGATTCATTATTAACACATATTTAGCCTTGAGGAATCATTTTATCTGGGTATATTGATATTATAATATCGGCAGGCACTGTATTAGACACCTTATTTCTTAGGGGCTTTCCCAAAGCATAAGCAGAGCCTCATTTTCGCGCCGGTGTGGCGCACTTGTTTTTGAGAAGCATGGCATGCAGTCGCATGTGAGAGGAGCTCTGATACTTAGAAAAGACTTTCTGAAGGCGTCATTTGGTATCGTATTCCCCTTTGGGTTTGGTTGGGTCTCAGCAAAGCAGATACCAGGGACTGTAAAGGGGTTAAAGTGTTAAAACGGCTCCGGTTCCGTTATTTTAAGGGTTAAAGCTTCCAAATTTGGTGTGCAATACTTTTAAGGCTTTAAGACACTGTGGTGAAAATTTGGTGAATTTTGTACAATTCCTTCATGTTTTTTCGCAATTGCAGTAATAAAGTGTGTTCAGTTTAAAATTTAAAGTGACAGTAACGGTTTTATTTTAAAACGTTTTTTGTACTTTATTATCAAGTTTATGCCTGTTTAACATGTCTGAACTACCAGATAGACTGTGTTCTGAATGTGGGGAAGCCAGAATTCCTGTTCATTTAAATAAATGTGATTTATGTGATAATGACAATGATGCCCAAGATGATTCCTCAAGTGAGGGGAGTAAGCATGGTACTGCATCATTCCCTCCTTCGTCTACACGAGTCTTGCCCACTCAGGAGGCCCCTAGTACATCTAGCGCGCCAATACTCCTTACTATGCAACAATTAACGGCTGTAATGGATAATTCTGTCAAAAACATTTTAGCCAAAATGAACCCTTGTCAGCGTAAGCGTGGCTGCTCTGTTTTAGTTACTGAAGAGCATGACGACGCTGATATTAATATCTCTGAAGGGCCCCTAACCCAATCTGAGGGGGCCAGGGAGGTTTTGTCTGAGGGAGAAATTACTGATTCAGGGAACATTTCTCAACAGGCTGAACCTGATGTAATTGCATTTAAATTTAAGTTGGAACATCTCCGCATTCTGCTTAAGGAGGTATTATCCACTCTGGATGATTGTGAAAAGTTGGTCATCCCAGAGAAACTATGTAAAATGGACAAGTTCCTAGAGGTGCCGGGGCTCCCAGAAGCTTTTCCTATACCCAAGCGGGTGGCGGACATTGTTAATAAAGAATGGGAAAGGCCCGGTATTCCTTTCGTCCCTCCCCCCATATTTAAAAAATTGTTTCCTATGGTCGACCCCAGAAAGGACTTATGGCAGACAGTCCCCAAGGTCGAGGGAGCGGTTTCTACTTTAAACAAACGCACCACTATACCCATAGAGGATAGTTGTGCTTTCAAAGATCCTATGGATAAAAAATTAGAAGGTTTGCTTAAAAAGATGTTTGTTCAGCAGGGTTACCTTCTACAACCAATTTCATGCATTGTCCCTGTCACTACAGCCGCATGTTTCTGGTTTGATGAGCTGATAAAGGCGCTCGATAGTGATTCTCCTCCTTATGAGGAGATTATGGACAGAATCAATGCTCTCAAATTGGCTAATTCTTTCACCCTAGACGCCACTTTGCAATTGGCTAGGTTAGCGGCTAAGAATTCTGGGTTTGCTATTGTGGCGCGCAGAGCGCTTTGGTTGAAATCTTGGTCGGCTGATGCGTCTTCCAAGAACAAGCTACTAAACATTCCTTTCAAGGGGAAAACGCTGTTTGGCCCTGACTTGAAAGAGATTATCTCTGATATCACTGGGGGTAAGGGCCACGCCCTTCCTCAGGATCGGCCTTTCAAGGCGAAAAATAGACCTAATTTTCGTCCCTTTCGTAAAAACGGACCAGCCCAAAGTGCTACGTCCTCTAAGCAAGAGGGTAATACTTCTCAAGCCAAGCCAGCTTGGAGACCAATGCAAGGCTGGAATAAGGGAAAGCAGGCCAAGAAACCTGCCACTGCTACCAAGACAGCATGAAATATTGGCCCCCGATCCGGGACCGGATCTGGTGGGGGGCAGACTCTCTCTCTTCGCTCAGGCTTGGGCAAGAGATGTTCTGGATCCTTGGGCGCTAGAAATAGTCTCCCAGGGTTATCTTCTGGAATTCAAGGGACTTCCCCCAAGGGGGAGGTTCCACAGGTCTCAGTTGTCTTCAGACCACATAAAAAGACAGGCGTTCTTACATTGTGTAGAAGACCTGTTAAAAATGGGAGTGATTCATCCTGTTCCACTAAGAGAACAAGGGATAGGGTTCTACTCCAATCTGTTCATAGTTCCCAAAAAAGAGGGAACGTTCAGACCAATCTTAGATCTCAAGATCTTAAACAAGTTTCTCAAGGTTCCATCGTTCAAGATGGAAACCATTCGAACTATTCTTCCTTCCATCCAGGAAGGTCAATTCATGACCACGGTGGATTTAAAGGATGCGTATCTACATATTCCTATCCACAAGGAACATCATCGGTTCCTAAGGTTCGCATTCCTGGACAAACATTACCAGTTCGTGGCGCTTCCTTTCGGATTAGCCACTGCTCCAAGGATTTTCACAAAGGTACTAGGGTCCCTTCTAGCGGTGCTAAGACCAAGGGGCATTGCAGTAGTACCTTACCTGGACGACATTCTGATTCAAGCGTCGTCCCTTCCTCAAGCAAAGGCTCACACGGACATCGTCCTGGCCTTTCTCAGATCTCACGGCTGGAAAGTGAACGTGGAAAAGAGTTCTCTATCCCCGTCAACAAGGGTTCCCTTCTTGGGAACAATTATAGACTCCTTAGAAATGAGGATCTTTCTAACAGAGGCCAGAAAAACAAAACTTCTAGACTCTTGTCGGATACTTCATTCCGTTCCTCTTCCTTCCATAGCTCAGTGCATGGAAGTGATCGGGTTGATGGTAGCGGCAATGGACATAGTTCCTTTTGCGCGCATTCATCTAAGACCATTACAACTGTGCATGCTCAGTCAGTGGAATGGGGACTATACAGACTTGTCTCCGAAGATACAAGTAAATCAGAGGACCAGAGACTCACTCCGTTGGTGGCTGTCCCTGGACAATCTGTCACAAGGGATGACGTTCCGCAGACCAGAGTGGGTCATTGTCACGACCGACGCCAGTCTGATGGGCTGGGGCGCGGTCTGGGGATCCCTGAAAGCTCAGGGTCTTTGGTCTCGGGAAGAATCTCTTCTACCGATAAATATTCTGGAGCTGAGAGCGATATTCAATGCTCTCAAGGCTTGGCCTCAGCTAGCGAGGACCAAGTTCATACGGTTTCAATCAGACAACATGACGACTGTTGCGTACATCAACCATCAGGGGGGAACAAGGAGTTCCCTAGCGATGGAAGAAGTGACCAAAATCATTCTATGGGCGGAGTCTCACTCCTGCCACCTGTCTGCTATCCACATCCCAGGAGTGGAAAATTGGGAAGCGGATTTTCTGAGTCGTCAGACATTGCATCCGGGGGAGTGGGAACTCCATCCGGAAATCTTTGCCCAAGTCACCCAGCGGTGGGGCATTCCAGACATGGATCTAATGGCCTCTCGTCAGAACTGCAAAGTTCCTTGCTACGGGTCCAGATCCAGGGATCCCAAGGCGGCTCTAGTGGATGCACTAGTAGCACCTTGGACCTTCAAACTAGCTTATGTGTTCCCGCCGTTTCCTCTCATCCCCAGGCTGGTAGCCAGGATCAATCAGGAGAGGGCGTCGGTGATCTTGATAGCTCCTGCGTGGCCACGCAGGACTTGGTATGCAGACCTGGTGAATATGTCATCGGCTCCACCTTGGAAGCTACCTTTGAGACGAGACCTTCTTGTTCAGGGTCCGTTCGAACATCCGAATCTGGTTTCACTCCAGCTGACTGCTTGGAGATTGAACGCTTGATTCTATCGAAGCGAGGATTCTCAGATTCTGTTATTGATACTCTTGTTCAGGCCAGAAAGCCTGTAACTAGAAAGATTTACCACAAGATTTGGAAAAAATATATCTGTTGGTGTGAATCTAAAGGATTCCCTTGGGACAAGGTTAAGATTCCTAAGATTTTATCCTTCCTTCAAGACGGATTAGAAAAAGGATTATCTGCAAGTTCCCTGAAGGGACAGATTTCTGCCTTGTCTGTGTTACTTCACAAAAAGCTGGCAGCTGTGCCAGATGTTCAAGCTTTTGTTCAGGCTCTGGTTAGAATTAAGCCTGTTTACAAACCTTTGACTCCTCCTTGGAGTCTCAATTTAGTTCTTTCAGTTCTTCAGGGGGTTCCGTTTGAACCCTTACATTCCGTTGATATTAAGTTATTATCTTGGAAAGTTTTGTTTTTAGTTGCAATTTCTTCTGCTAGAAGAGTTTCAGAATTATCTGCTCTGCAGTGTTCTCCTCCTTATCTGGTGTTCCATGCAGATAAGGTGGTTTTACGTACTAAACCTGGTTTTCTTCCAAAAGTTGTTTCTAACAAAAACATTAACCAGGAGATTATCGTACCTTCTCTGTGTCCGAAACCAGTTTCAAAGAAGGAACGTTTGTTGCACAATTTGGATGTTGTTCGCGCTCTAAAATTCTATTTAGATGCTACGAAGGATTTTAGACAAACATCTTCCTTGTTTGTTGTTTACTCCGGTAAAAGGAGAGGTCAAAAAGCAACTTCTACCTCTCTCTCCTTTTGGATTAAAAGCATCATCAGATTGGCTTACGAGACTGCAGGACGGCAGCCTCCCGAAAGAATCACAGCTCATTCCACTAGGGCTGTGGCTTCCACATGGGCCTTCAAGAACGAGGCTTCTGTTGATCAGATATGTAGGGCAGCGACTTGGTCTTCACTGCACACTTTTACCAAATTTTACAAGTTTGATACTTTTGCTTCTTCTGAGGCTATTTTTGGGAGAAAGGTTTTGCAAGCCGTGGTGCCTTCCATTTAGGTGACCTGATTTGCTCCCTCCCTTCATCCGTGTCCTAAAGCTTTGGTATTGGTTCCCACAAGTAAGGATGACGCCGTGGACCGGACACACCTATGTTGGAGAAAACAGAATTTATGTTTACCTGATAAATTGCTTTCTCCAACGGTGTGTCCGGTCCACGGCCCGCCCTGGTTTTTTTAATCAGGTCTGATATTTTATTTTCTTTAACTACAGTCACCACGGTACCATATGGTTTCTCCTATGCAAATATTCCTCCTTAACGTCGGTCGAATGACTGGGGTAGGCGGAGTCTAGGAGGGATCATGTGACCAGCTTTGCTGGGCTCTTTGCCATTTCCTGTTGGGGAAGAGAATATCCCACAAGTAAGGATGACGCCGTGGACCGGACACACCGTTGGAGAAAGCAATTTATCAGGTAAACATAAATTCTGTTTTATGCAGGGTAGTATCCCCCCTTACCTCCCTGACCCCCCTAAACATTCCTCTAACCCTCCCCCCTCTGTTAGGAGCCATCTTAGCTACTGGCAGCTGTCTGCCAGTTTCCAGTAAAATTGGGCTATTTTATTTGAAATAAAAATAAACCATTTTTCTCCAACATAGGTGTGTCCGGTCCACGGCGTCATCCTTACTTGTGGGATATTCTCTTCCCCAACAGGAAATGGCAAAGAGCCCAGCAAAGCTGGTCACATGATCCCTCCTAGGCTCCGCCTACCCCAGTCATTCTCTTTGCCGTTGTACAGGCAACATCTCCACGGAGATGGCTTAGAGTTTTTTAGTGTTTAACTGTAGTTTTTATTATTCAATCAAGAGTTTGTTATTTTGAAATAGTGCTGGTATGTACTATTTACTCAGAAACAGAAAAGAGATGAAGATTTCTGTTTGTATGAGGAAAATGATTTTAGCAACCGTCACTAAAATCCATGGCTGTTCCACACAGGACTGTTGAGAGCAATTAACTTCAGTTGGGGGAACAGTGAGCAGTCTCTTGCTGCTTGAGGTATGACACATTCTAACAAGACGATGTAATGCTGGAAGCTGTCATTTTCCCTCTGGGATCCGGTAAGCCATGTTTATTACGATTGTAAATAAGGGCTTCAAAAAGGGCTTATTAAGACTGTAGACTTTTTTTGGGCTAAATCGATTGATTATTAACACATATTTAGCCTTGAGGAATCATTTTATCTGGGTATTTTGATATAATAATATCGGCAGGCACTGTTTTAGACACCTTATTCTTTAGGGGCTTTCCCAAAGCATAGGCAGAGTCTCATTTTCGCGCCGGTGTTGCGCACTTGTTTTTGAGAGGCATGGCATGCAGTCGCATGTGAGAGGAGCTCTGATACTTAGAAAAGACTTTCTGAAGGCGTCATTTGGTATCGTATTCCCCTTGGGGCTTGGTTGGGTCTCAGCAAAGCAGATACCAGGGACTGTAAAGGGGTTAATGTTCAAAACGGCTCCGGTTCCGTTATTTTAAGGGTTAAAGCTTCCAAATTTGGTGTGCAATACTTTTAAGGCTTTAAGACACTGTGGTGAAAATTTAGTAAATTTTGAACAATTCCTTCATGTTTTTTCGCATTTGCAGTAATAAAGTGTGTTCAGTTTAAAATTTAAAGTGACAGTAACGGTTTTATTTTGAAACGTTTTTTGTACTTGTTATCAAGTTTATGCCTGTTTAACATGTCTGAACTACCAGATAGACTGTGTTCTGAATGTGGGGAAGCCAGAATTCCTATTCATTTAAATAAATGTGATTTATGTGACAATGACAATGATGCCCAAGATGATTCCTCAAGTGAGGGGAGTAAGCATGGTACTGCATCATTCCCTCCTTCTTCTACACGAGTCTTGCCCACTCAGGAGGCCCCTAGTACATCTAGCGCGCCAATACTCCTTACTATGCAACAATTAACGGCTGTAATGGATAATTCTGTCAAAAACATTTTAGCCAAAATGAACACTTATCAGCGTAAGCGCGACTGCTCTGTTTTAGATACTGAAGAGCATGACGACGCTGATATTAATATTTCTGAAGGGCCCCTAACTCAGTCTGATGGGGCCAGGGAGGTTTTGTCTGAGGGAGAAATTACTGATTCAGGGAACATTTCTCAACAAGCTGAACCTGATGTGATTGCATTTAAATTTAAGTTGGAACATCTCCGCATTCTGCTTAAGGAGGTATTATCCACTCTGGATGATTGTGACAAGTTGGTCATCCCAGAGAAACTATGTAAAATGGACAAGTTCCTAGAGGTGCCGGGGCTCCCAGAAGCTTTTCCTATACCCAAGCGGGTGGCGGACATTGTTAATAAAGAATGGGAAAGGCCCGGTATTCCTTTCGTCCCTCCCCCCATATTTAAAAAATTGTTTCCTATGGTCGACCCCAGAAAGGACTTATGGCAGACAGTCCCCAAGGTCGAGGGAGCGGTTTCCACTTTAAACAAACGCACCACTATACCCATAGAGGATAGTTGTGCTTTCAAAGATCCTATGGATAAAAAATTAGAAGGTTTGCTTAAAAAGATGTTTGTTCAGCAGGGTTACCTTCTACAACCAATTTCATGCATTGTCCCTGTCGCTACAGCCGCATGTTTCTGGTTCGATGAGCTGATAAAGGCGGTCGACAGTGATTCTCCTCCTTATGAGGAGATTAGGGACAGAATCAATGCTCTCAAATTGGCTAATTCTTTCACCCTAGACGCCACTTTGCAATTGGCTAGGTTAGCGGCTAAGAATTCTGGGTTTGCTATTGTGGCACGCAGAGCGCTTTGGTTGAAATCTTGGTCGGCTGATGCGTCTTCCAAGAACAAGCTACTTAACATTCCTTTCAAGGGGAAAACGCTGTTTGGCCCTGACTTGAAAGAGATTATCTCGGATATCACTGGGGGTAAGGGCCACGCCCTTCCTCAGGATCGGCCTTTCAAGGCAAAAAATAAACCTAATTTTCGTCCCTTTCGTAGAAATGGACCAGCCCAAAGTGCTACGTCCTCTAAGCAAGAGGGTAATACTTCTCAAGCCAAGCCAGCTTGGAGACCAATGCAAGGCTGGAACAAGGGAAAGCAGGCCAAGAAACCTGCCACTGCTACCAAGACAGCATGAAATGTTGGCCCCCGATCCGGGACCGGATCTGGTGGGGGGCAGACTCTCTCTCTTCGCTCAGGCTTGGGCAAGAGATGTTCTGGATCCTTGGGCGCTAGAAATAGTCTCCCAAGGTTATCTTCTGGAATTCAAGGGACTTCCCCCAAGGGGGAGGTTCCACAGGTCTCAGTTGTCTTCAGACCACATAAAAAGACAGGCATTCTTACATTGTGTAGAAGACCTGTTAAAAATGGGAGTGATTCATCCCGTTCCATTAAGAGAACAAGGGATGGGGTTCTACTCCAATCTGTTTATAGTTCCCAAAAAAGAGGGAACGTTCAGACCAATCTTAGATCTCAAGATCTTAAACAAGTTTCTCAAGGTTCCATCGTTCAAGATGGAAACCATTCGAACTATTCTTCCTTCCATCCAGGAAGGTCAATTCATGACCACGGTGGATTTAAAGGATGCGTATCTACATATTCCTATCCACAAGGAACATTATCGGTTCCTGAGGTTCGCATTCCTGGACAAACATTACCAGTTCGTGGCGCTTCCTTTCGGATTAGCCACTGCTCCAAGGATTTTCACAAAGGTACTAGGGTCCCTTCTAGCTGTGCTAAGACCAAGGGGCATTGCTGTAGTACCTTACTTGGACGACATTTTGATTCAAGCGTCGTCCCTTCCTCAAGCAAAGGCTCACACGGACATTGTCCTGGCCTTTCTCAGATCTCACGGATGGAAAGTGAACGTGGAAAAGAGTTCTCTATCTCCGTCAACAAGGGTTCCCTTCTTGGGAACAATAATAGACTCCTTAGAAATGAGGATTTTTCTGACAGAGGCCAGAAAAACAAAACTTCTAGACTCTTGTCGGATACTCCATTCCGTTCCTCTTCCTTCCATAGCTCAGTGCATGGAAGTGATCGGGTTGATGGTAGCGGCAATGGACATAGTTCCTTTTGCACGCATTCATCTAAGACCATTACAACTGTGCATGCTCAGTCAGTGGAATGGGGACTATACAGACTTGTCTCCGAAGATACAAGTAAATCAGAGGACCAGAGACTCACTCCGTTGGTGGCTGTCCCTGGACAACCTGTCACGAGGGATGACATTCCGCAGACCAGAGTGGGTCATTGTCACGACCGACGCCAGTCTGATGGGCTGGGGCGCGGTCTGGGGATCCCTGAAAGCTCAGGGTCTTTGGTCTCGGGAAGAATCTCTTCTACCGATAAATATTCTGGAACTGAGAGCGATATTCAATGCTCTCAAGGCTTGGCCTCAGCTAGCGAGGGCCAAGTTCATACGGTTTCAATCAGACAACATGACAACTGTTGCGTACATCAACCATCAGGGGGGAACAAGGAGTTCCCTGGCGATGGAAGAAGTGACCAAAATCATTCTATGGGCGGAGTCTCACTCCTGCCACCTGTCTGCTATCCACATCCCAGGAGTGGAAAATTGGGAAGCGGATTTTCTGAGTCGTCAGACATTGCATCCGGGGGAGTGGCAACTCCATCCGGAAATCTTTGCCCAAGTCACTCAGCTGTGGGGCATTCCAGACATGGATCTGATGGCCTCTCGTCAGAACTTCAAAGTTCCTTGCTACGGGTCCAGATCCAGGGATCCCAAGGCGGCTCTAGTGGATGCACTAGTAGCACCTTGGACCTTCAAACTAGCTTATGTGTTCCCGCCGTTTCCTCTCATCCCCAGGCTGGTAGCCAGGATCAATCAGGAGAGGGCGTCGGTGATCTTGATAGCTCCTGCGTGGCCACGCAGGACTTGGTACGCAGATCTGGTAAATATGTCATCGGCTCTTCCTTGGAAGCTACCTTTGAGACGAGACCTTCTTGTTCAGGGTCCGTTCGAACATCCGAATCTGGTTTCACTCCAGCTGACTGCTTGGAGATTGATCGCTTGATCTTATCGAAGCGAGGATTCTCAGATTCTGTTATCGATACTCTTGTTCAGGCCAGAAAGCCTGTAACTAGAAAGATTTACCACAAAATTTGGAAAAAATATATCTGTTGGTGTGAATCTAAAGGATTCCCTTGGGACAAGGTTAAGATTCCTAGGATTCTATCCTTCCTTCAAGAAGGATTGGAAAAAGGATTATCTGCAAGTTCCCTGAAGGGACAGATTTCTGCCTTGTCTGTGTTACTTCACAAAAAGCTGGCCGCTGTGCCAGATGTTCAAGCCTTTGTTCAGGCTCTGGTTAGAATTAAGCCTGTTTACAAACCTTTGACTCCTCCTTGGAGTCTCAATTTAGTTCTTTCAGTTCTTCAGGGGGTTCCGTTTGAACCCTTGCATTCCGTTGATATTAAGTTATTATCTTGGAAAGTTTTGTTTTTAGTTGCAATTTCTTCTGCTAGAAGAGTTTCAGAATTATCTGCTCTGCAGTGTTCTCCTCCTTATCTGGTGTTCCATGCAGATAAGGTGGTTTTACGTACTAAACCTGGTTTTCTTCCAAAAGTTGTTTCTAACAAAAACATTAACCAGGAGATTATCGTACCTTCTCTGTGTCCGAAACCAGTTTCAAAGAAGGAACGTTTGTTGCACAATTTGGATGTTGTTCGCGCTCTAAAATTCTATTTAGATGCTACAAAGGATTTTAGACAAACATCTTCCGTGTTTGTTGTTTATTCCGGTAAAAGGAGAGGTCAAAAAGCAACTTCTACCTCTCTCTCTTTTTGGATTAAAAGCATCATCAGATTGGCTTACGAGACTGCCGGACGGCAGCCTCCCGAAAGAATCACAGCTCATTCCACTAGGGCTGTGGCTTCCACATGGGCCTTCAAGAACGAGGCTTCTGTTGATCAGATATGTAGGGCAGCGACTTGGTCTTCACTGCACACTTTTACCAAATTTTACAAGTTTGATACTTTTGCTTCTTCTGAGGCTATTTTTGGGAGAAAGGTTTTGCAAGCCGTGGTGCCTTCCATTTAGGTGACCTGATTTGCTCCCTCCCTTCATCCGTGTCCTAAAGCTTTGGTATTGGTTCCCACAAGTAAGGATGACGCCGTGGACCGGACACACCTATGTTGGAGAAAACAGAATTTATGTTTACCTGATAAATTACTTTCTCCAACGGTGTGTCCGGTCCACGGCCCGCCCTGGTTTTTTTAATCAGGTCTGATAATTTATTTTCTTTAACTACAGTCACCACGGTACCATATGGTTTCTCCTATGCAAATATTCCTCCTTAACGTCGGTCGAATGACTGGGGTAGGCGGAGCCTAGGAGGGATCATGTGACCAGCTTTGCTGGGCTCTTTGCCATTTCCTGTTGGGGAAGAGAATATCCCACAAGTAAGGATGACGCCGTGGACCGGACACACCGTTGGAGAAAGTAATTTATCAGGTAAACATAAATTCTGTTTTTTCCGTAGTGACGCTGCCCCCCCTCAATACCCTACCCCCTCCCAACATCCCTTTCCCAAATCTCTATTTTACTCTATTATTATGGTATGTTATTGGCCACTATGTTCCATAGTGTAGCGGTCCCACCCGCTACCGCCTCATCACACGCATGCGCGCACTCCCGGACCACACACCAGAAATCTTCCAGTGATGGGCTGCCCACCCGCCTCCCTGCTATGGCTCCCACCCACCAACGATCGGCACCATTGCTGGCCGATGCAGAGAGGGCCACAGAATGTCTCTTTCTCTGCATCGGATGCTTAAAAAAGGGTACTGCAGGATGTCTCAATATTGAGGCATCACTGCAATACCCTGGAAGCGATCACGATCACTGGCAGCGCTTGAAAACCCTGAGGATGTGCAGGGTACGTCCTTGGTCATTAACTACCAGTTTTTGTAGAATGTACCCTGCACGTTCCTTGGTCGTTAAGGGGTTAAATTGTGACCTTGTTACAACAGCCTGCCTTGGAATAAACAGAGCTTCTGCCAACTCTGTATATGGGCCTTGAATATATTTATATAAAGTAATCATGTCACCTCTTGAGCGCCTTTTTTTTTCTAGAGTTAACAGAGACAATTTGGCTAACCTCTTCTCATAGTTTAAATCATCCATTCCCCTTATTAGTTTTGTTGTCCTTCTCTGAACTTTTTTATAATTCTGCAATGTCCATTTCTCCAACATAGGTGTGTCCGGTCCACGGCGTCATCCTTACTTGTGGGATATTCTCCTCCCCAACAGGAAATGGCAAAGAGCCCAGCAAAGCTGGTCACATGATCCCTCCTAGGCTCCGCCTACCCCAGTCATTCTCTTTGCCGTTGCACAGGCAACATCTCCACGGAGATGGCTAAGAGTTTTTTGGTGTTTAACATGTCTGAACCATCAGATAAACGATGTTCTATATGTATGAAAGCCAATGTGTTTCCCCATTTAAATATATGTGATAATTGTGACATGGTGTCCAAACAAAGTAGGGACAATGATGCCACAGATAATAATAGTGCCCAAGATGATTCTTCAGATGAGGGGAGTAAGCATGGTACTGCATCACCCCCTTCTGTGTCTACACCAGTTTTGCCCACACAAGAGGCCCCTAGTACATCTAGTGCGCCAATACTTATTACTATGCAACAATTAACGGCTGTTATGGATAATTCTATTGCAAATAATTGTAGCGGAGAGCAATATTAAAATACTCCCAATAACCGGACGAAACACAGTTTGGGAGTCAATAACTCACGACCCAGCCAGTTTTCAGGTTTAAAACAGAATCAACTTTATTAAAAAGGCTATGCCTAGTATTTATGCAGGTCTGACCTCCCAGATGGGGGGTTGAAAAGAATGTTGTAGATTAGATGGATGGAACACGCCTTTTGACATGATACAATAGAATACCTTGCTCAAGCTGATAACAACTTAACCACAGGACACACACTTGGCTCTTCTTATCACTAAGGCGTCGTCTCTCTAGATGTGATTGAACAATGGAATGGTAATCACTAGCTTTAATGAAAGTACACAATAGCTGAGACTAGTAACCTTGTCGTTCAAGAATAGTCTTCTTAAAGCTAAACACATTTAACTCCTTCAGTACTGCCAGAAGGGTCTGTCACATCTACATAGCACACAATACAGCCTATAGACAACCTTTCTTACATTATAGTCCAGAAGTGGCTAGGTTTGCCACAATGCTCCCCCAGAACCAAGCCGGCATACACAGTCTGATACCAACGGATCGGCTTGGGGATGTCCGGGGAAGCACTCACAGATCACTTTTCAAGTTCAGTTTGTCTGGACAACCCGTCGGCGTTACCGTTTTGTTTCCCTGGGCGGTAATGGATGGTAAAGTCGAAGGGCTGCAGCGCCAAACTCCAGCGCAGCAGCCTGGCATTGTCCCCGGCCACACGGTTCAGCCACACCAACGGGTTGTGATCTGTGAGTAAGGAAAAAGGTTGTCCATACAGGTACGGCTGCAACTTTTTGAGGGCCCACACCACGGCCAGGCATTCTTTTTCGATGGCGGCGTAGCTTACTTCACGGGGCAACAACTTTCGGCTCAAGTAAGCTACGGGGTGTTCTCCGCCATCTGCTCCAACTTGGCTCAGCACTGCCCCCACTCCAAACATCGAAGCGTCTGTGTGAACAAGAAATCTTTTAGTTGGATCGGGTGCAGCAAGTACAGGCGCATTAGTTAGAGCCGTCTTTAGTTGTTGGAATGCCTGCTCACACTCTGGGGCCCAAGTAACTTGTCGGGGAAGGTTCTTACGTGTCAAGTCAGTCAGGGGTTTGGCTAGGGCACTATAATTGGGCACGAACTTTCTGTAGTACCCCGCCGTGCCTAAAAATGCCAGTACTTGGGTCTTGGTCCTAGGGGTGGGCCACTTAGCAACAGCTTCAATTTTGGCCGGTTCGGGTTTCTGGTGCCCGCTCCCCACCCGGTGGCCTAAATACTGCACTTCTGCCATCCCGATATGGCATTTACTAGGTTTCAGGGTCAGCCCTGCCTCCCCTATACGGTCAATAACTGCTCCTATATGCTGTAGGTGTTCTGCCCAGTTCTGGCTATATATGGCAATATCGTCCAGGTATGCGCAGGCATACTCCTGGAACCCGTCCAGTAGCCGATCTACCATCCTTTGAAAGGTCGCCGGAGCGTTCTTCATCCCGAAAGGCATGACCCGAAATTGGTATAGGCCAAACGGGGTGACAAACGCTGACTTGGGGACGGCGTCATCGGCTAGCGGGATTTGCCAGTATCCCTTGCATAAGTCTATGGTCGTAAGATACTGTCCCCTAGCCATTTTATCCAGCAACTCGTCTATCCGGGGCATCGGATAGGCATCAGACACCGTTTTGTCATTTAGCCTCCGGTAGTCAACACAGAAGCGTGTGGTGCCGTCTTTCTTGGGTACCAACACTACCGGGGATGCCCAGGGGCTGTCGGAAGGTTCGATAACCCCTAGTTGCAACATCTCGTCAATTTCTGCCTTCATGTGTGCCTTGACTGCTTCAGGGACACGATACGGGGTCTGCCGCATAGGTAGCTGCCCCGGGGTTTCAACTCGGTGAGTGGCCAGCGGGGTGTACCCAGGTAAGTGGGAGAAGATAGCCCCTTTAGCTACTATCAACTCCTGTACCTGGGCACGCTCCGAAGGGCTTAGCCGCTCCCCCAGCTGAACGCCCCTGGAGGGCTCTATCTGGTCCTCTGATTCTAATAGGTCGGGGAGAGGCAGATTCTCCTGATCCTCAGAGGCCGAGGCGCATATTGCCGCCACGTCCTCCATCCTCTCATGGTAGGGTTTGAGCATGTTCACATGAAGCATGCGTCGCTTCCCTACCCCTGAGCAGGGGCCAATCACATAGGTAGTGTCGCATCGCTGCTCTACGACCTGGTATGGGCCTTGCCAGACGGCCTGCAGCTTGTCGGTGCGTACAGGTTTTAAAATTAAAACTTTCTGCCCCACTTGAAAGCTGCGATCCCTGGCTCCCCTATCGTACCAGCGGCGCTGGCGTTGTTGAGCCGCCTGGAGGTTGGTACGTACAGCCTGGGTTAATGCCTCCAGTCGGTCCCTGAACTCCAGCACGTAAGATACAATGGGTTTACCATCGGGGCTACTCTCTCGCTCCCTAATGAGGTTTAATGGCCCCCGCATCCTTCTCCCAAATAGCAATTCGAAGGGGGAAAAACCTGTCGACTCTTGGGGTACCTCCCTATATGCGAAAAGCAGATGGGGTAGGTAGCGCTCCCAGTCCTTATGAGTCTCGCCAAATGTACGGAGCATCTGTTTTAAAGTCCCATTAAATCTCTCACATAACCCATTGGACTGGGGATGGTAGGCTGAGTTAATTATGGGTCTAACACCACATACCCTCCAAAGTTGTTGGGTCACCTCTGCGGTAAACTGGGTTCCCCTATCTGATATTATCTCCTGGGGGAACCCTACCCGGGAAAATATTTTTATTAAGGCTTCAGCTACCGTCTCTGCATGGATGTTGGAGAGCGCAATGGCCTCGGGGTACCTAGTGGCATAGTCCACTACGGTTAAAATGTACCTCTTCCCGGAGGGACTGGGCTTGGGTAGAGGCCCTACGATATCTACTGCTACCCTGCTAAAGGGTTCCTCAATAATGGGTAACGGGCATAATTTAGCCTTAGGGCGGTCACCTCGTTTGCCTACTCGTTGGCACACGTCACAGGAGGTGCAATATTGCCGTACATCTTTAGAGATCCCAGGCCAGAAAAAGGCGTGGGTCAATCTGTAGCGGGTGCGAGTCATTCCCAGGTGGCCTGACAGGGGAATGTCATGAGCTATCCTGAGCAGTTCCTGCCTATACTTCTGGGGTACTACCAGTTGCTTAGTGGTCACGGTGACTGCGCTGCCTACCCCCCGTTCGGCTATGCGGTCCAATAACCCTTTCTCCCAGACGTACCGTTCCCCTTCTAACCCAGCCTGATCGGTGTTCCCTTTATCCCGGTATGCCTGCAGCGTGGGGTCAGCTTTCACCTCCGCCTCAAATTGGGTGGGGGTATCCCAAGTCATATGTGTCAAGGGGGTGTCATGGTCTCTTACCTGAGCCTCGTGGTGAGCTGGTGGGGCCGTAGTGCGTGCCTGCTGCCGGGTGGTTACTGGGTGGACCTCCTGATGTGGAGCCTGAGGTACAAAAGCAGAGGTCATCTGACCCAGGTCATTCCCCAGTACAACATCCGCTGGTAGGTTTTGCATTAAGCCCACTTCTACCATGCCCTCCCCTGCACCCCAATCCAAATGAATCTTAGCAGTAGGCAATCGGTATACTGCTCCCCCTGCCACTCGTACTGCCACGGATCCGCCCGTGTGTGCTGTATCTGGCACCAAATGGGGAGCTATCAGGGTTAAAGTAGCTCCCGAATCCCGAAGTCCCTGGACCTCCTTCCCCTCCACGGTCACCAGCTGACGGTGATGTTGCCGGTTATCGGTGGCTCGGACCGACATCACCTCATGCAGAATTCCCAGGGGTTCCCCGGCTGGGGTGCTCAACCCCTCATGAGCGGCTGGCTCCGTTTGGTAATGGTGAGCAGCCGCCCTTGGGGCCAGGTTCTGTCTGACCTGGTTCCAAGCTTGTCTGCTCCGATTTTGGGTGCACTCACGTGCCATATGTCCCCACTGCTTGCAGGTGTGGCATTGTATATTCGCCCGTCCATTGTATCGTGAGGGGGGTGGTGGATTCCCTGGGGCTGGACGAAACGGTGCCGCTGTGGGGTTGTTAGACTGTAGAGGACTGGGCTGTCCTGTGGGTCGAGTGTACGTCTTAGGTAGTAGTCCATGGTGCCTCCTGGCATCAAAATGCTGGTCTGCTAATCTGGCTGCTTCGGTTAACGTGAGGGGTTTTCGATCTCTCACCCATTCTTGGGCTTCTGGGGACAAGCCGTTAAAGAATTGCTCCAACAGCATCAGTTGTCGCAATTCTTCCATGGTGGTAGCTTGGCTGGCCTGTATCCACCCCTGAGATGCTTGATCCAGCTTGTGGGCCCACTCTGCATGGGAATCTCTTTCTGGCTTGCGCAGGCCTCTAAACTTGCGCCGGTATGCCTCTGGGGTAATGGCATATCTTTCCAAGATTGCGCTCTTCACTTTAGCGTAATCCTTGCTGTCCTCCCTGGGTACAGCGCGATACGCTTCCGCTGCCCTACCGGCTAGCTTGCCTGCTAGCACCGGCACCCATACGGACTGCTCCAACTCATGTAACTCGCACAGTCTCTCAAAATCCTGTAAATACCCATCGATCTCATCCTTCTCCTCACAAAACATTTTAAAGGCATGGTATGGGATTTTGGGTCTTACTGGGTTACTGAGTGCTTCCGAAATGGATTCTGCTCGGGAGGATGCATTCCGCGGACTGTGTGCCATCACGTACTCCTGCACATCTGCCATTACCACGGATAGCATGTCCCGTGGTACAGGTTGGGGTAAAAATTCCAGCCTGGTCCTCATTTCCCTCTGGTATAGGGTCTCCTCCATGGCTGCTGGAGGCGTAGCGCTGCGAGCTCTGTCTCCCTCCATCAGCTCTGCAATTAATATAGCCTTGGGTTTGCTGCTGGCTATCTTTCCCCTGGCTTCTAGCAGTTCCTTTAACGTTTGTCTCTTTAGCTTAGAATAATCCGTCTCCATTCACTTCGGTAGTCGGTTCTTTCACTGTATTCTGCTTGCCATTCCCTTTTCTTATTCGGCAGTTACAATTGCACGAATTGCGCTTTTCGGCTGTAAGGTCTGATCCCAACGCTTGCCACCAATTGTAGCGGAGAGCAATATTAAAATACTCCCAATAACCGGACGAAACACAGTTTGGGAGTCAATAACTCACGACCCAGCCAGTTTTCAGGTTTAAAACAGAATCAACTTTATTAAAAAGGCTATGCCTAGTATTTATGCAGGTCTGACCTCCCAGATGGGGGGTTGAAAAGAATGTTGTAGATTAGATGGATGGAACACGCCTTTTGACATGATACAATAGAATACCTTGCTCAAGCTGATAACAACTTAACCACAGGACACACACTTGGCTCTTCTTATCACTAAGGCGTCGTCTCTCTAGATGTGATTGAACAATGGAATGGTAATCACTAGCTTTAATGAAAGTACACAATAGCTGAGACTAGTAACCTTGTCGTTCAAGAATAGTCTTCTTAAAGCTAAACACATTTAACTCCTTCAGTACTGCCAGAAGGGTCTGTCACATCTACATAGCACACAATACAGCCTATAGACAACCTTTCTTACATTATAGTCCAGAAGTGGCTAGGTTTGCCACAATATTTTATCTAAAATGCCTACTTATCAAAGAAAGCGTGATTGCTCTGTTTTAAACACTGAAGAGCAAGAGGACGCTGATGATAACGCTTCTGACATACCCTCACACCAATCTGAAGGGGCCAGGAGGGAGGTTTTGTCTGAGGGAGAAATTTCAGATTCAGGGAAAATTTCTCAACAAGCTGAACCTGATGTTGTAACATTTAAATTTAAATTAGAACATCTCCGCGCACTGCTTAAGGAGGTATTATCTACTCTGGATGATTGTGACAATTTGGTCATTCCAGAGAAATTATGTAAGATGGACAAGTTCCTAGAGGTTCCGGTGCCCCCCGATGTTTTTCCTATACCCAAGCGGGTGGCGGACATAGTAAACAAGGAATGGGAAAGGCCCGGCATACCTTTTGTGCCTCCCCCTATATTTAAGAAATTATTTCCTATAGTCGACCCCAGAAAGGACTTATGGCAGACAGTCCCTAAGGTCGAGGGGGCGGTCTCTACTCTAAACAAACGCACTACTATTCCCATAGAAGATAGTTGTGCTTTTAAAGATCCTATGGATAAAAAATTAG
This sequence comes from Bombina bombina, assembly GCF_027579735.1. Classification (NCBI taxonomy): domain Eukaryota; kingdom Metazoa; phylum Chordata; class Amphibia; order Anura; family Bombinatoridae; genus Bombina; species Bombina bombina. The sequence goes on from NC_069505.1 coordinate 388,380,431, forward strand.
AGGGTTTGCTTAAAAAAATGTTTGTTCAGCAAGGTTACCTTCTTCAACCAATTTCATGCATTGTTCCTGTCACTACGGCAGCGTGTTTCTGGTTCGAAGAACTAGAAAAGTCGCTCGATAAAGAATCTTCGTATGAGGAGATTATGGACAGAGTTCATGCACTCAAATTGGCTAACTCTTTTATTCTAGATGCCGCTTTGCAATTAGCGAGATTAGCGGCGAAAAATTCAGGGTTTGCTATCGTGGCGCGCAGAGCGCTCTGGCTAAAGTCTTGGTCAGCGGATGTGTCTTCCAAGACAAAATTGCTTAACATCCCTTTCAAGGGCAAAACACTGTTTGGTCCTGATTTGAAAGAGATTATTTCAGACATCACCGGAGGAAAGGGCCACGCCCTTCCTCAGGATAGGTCTTTTAAGGCTAGAAATAAGCCTAATTTTCGTCCCTTTCGCAGAAACGGACCAGCCTCTACTTCTACATCCTCTAAGCAAGAGGGTAATACTTCTCAACCCAAACCAGCCTGGAGACCGATGCAAGGCTGGAACAAGGGTAAGCAGGCCAAGAAGCCTGCCACTGCTACCAAAACAGCATGAAGGGATGGCCCCCGATCCGGGACCGGATCTGGTGGTGGGCAGACTTTCTCTCTTTGCTCAGGCCTGGGCAAGAGATGTTCAGGATCCTTGGGCACTAGAAATAGTTTCTCAAGGTTATCTCCTGGAATTCAAGGAACTACCCCCAAGGGGAAGGTTCCACAGGTCTCAATTATCTTCAAACCAAATAAAAAGACAGGCATTCTTACATTGTGTAGAAGACCTGTTAAGGATGGGAGTAATTCATCCAGTTCCAATAAGAGAACAAGGGATGGGGTTTTACTCCAACCTGTTCATAGTTCCCAAAAAAGAGGGAACGTTCAGACCAATTCTAGATCTCAAGATCCTAAACAAATTTCTCAGGGTTCCATCGTTCAAAATGGAAACCATTCGAACGATCCTTCCTACCATCCAGGAAGGTCAATTCATGACCACGGTGGATTTAAAGGATGCGTACCTCCATATTCCTATCCACAAGGAACATCATCAGTTCCTAAGGTTCGCTTTTCTGGACAAGCATTACCAGTTTGTGGCACTTCCATTCGGGTTAGCCACTGCTCCGAGAATTTTCACAAAGGTACTAGGGTCCCTTCTAGCGGTTCTAAGACCAAGGGGCATTGCAGTAGTACCGTACTTGGACGACATCCTGATTCAAGCGTCGTCTCTGTCAAAAGCAAAGGCTCATACGGACATCGTCCTAGCCTTTCTCAGATCTCACGGATGGAAAGTAAACATAGAAAAAAGTTCTCTTTCCCCGTCAACAAGAGTTCCCTTCTTGGGAACAATAATAGACTCCTTAGAAATGAGAATTTTTCTGACAGAGGTCAGAAAATCAAAACTTCTAAGCTCTTGTCAAGTTCTTCATTCTGTTCTTCGTCCTTCCATAGCGCAGTGCATGGAAGTAATAGGATTGATGGTTGCAGCAATGGACATAGTTCCTTTTGCACGAATTCATCTAAGACCATTACAACTGTGCATGCTCAGACAGTGGAATGGGGATTATACAGACTTGTCTCCGACGATTCAAGTAGATCAAAGGACCAGAGATTCACTCCGTTGGTGGCTAATCCTGGACAATCTGTCACAGGGAATGAGCTTCCGCAGACCAGAGTGGGTCATTGTCACGACCGACGCCAGTCTGGTGGGCTGGGGCGCGGTCTGGGAACCCCTGAAAGCTCAGGGTCTATGGTCTCGGGAAGAATCTCTTCTCCGATAAACATTCTGGAACTGAGAGCGATATTCAATGCTCTCAAAGCTTGGCCTCATCTAGCAAAGGCCAAATTCATAAGGTTTCAATCAGACAACATGACGACAGTTGCTTATATCAACCATCAGGGGGGAACAAGGAGTTCCCTGGCGATGGAGGAAGTGACCAAGATAATTCAATGGGCGGAGGATCACTCCTGCCACTTGTCTGCAATCCACATCCCAGGAGTGGAAAATTGGGAAGCGGATTTTCTGAGTCGTCAGACATTCCATCCGGGGGAGTGGGAACTCCACCCGGAAATCTTTGCCCAAATAACTCAATTATGGGGCATTCCAGACATGGATCTGATGGCGTCTCGTCAGAACTTCAAGGTTCCTTGTTACGGGTCCAGATCCAGGGATCCCAAGGCGACTCTAGTAGATGCACTAGTAGCACCTTGGACCTTCAACCTAGCTTATGTTTTCCCACCGTTTCCTCTCATTCCCAGGCTGGTAGCCAGGATCAACCAGGAGAGGGCTTCGGTGATCTTGATAGCTCCTGCGTGGCCACGCAGGACTTGGTATGCAGACCTGGTGAATATGTCATCGGCTCCACCATGGAAGCTACCTTTGAGACAGGACCTTCTTGTTCAAGGTCCATTCGAACATCCGAATCTGGTTTCTCTCCAACTGACTGCTTGGAGATTGAACGCTTGATTTTATCAAAGCGTGGGTTTTCAGATTCTGTAATAGATACTCTTCTTCAGGCTAGAAAGCCTGTAACTAGAAAAATTTACCATAAGATATGGAAAAAATATATCTATTGGTGTGAATCTAAAGGATTCCCATGGAACAAGATAAAAATTCCTAGGATTTTATCCTTTCTACAAGAGGGTTTGGAGAAGGGATTATCTGCAAGTTCTCTGAAGGGACAGATTTCTGCGTTATCTGTTTTACTTCACAAAAGGCTGGCAGCTGTGCCAGACGTTCAGGCGTTTGTTCAGGCTCTGGTTAGAATCAAGCCTGTTTACAGACCTTTGACTCCTCCCTGGAGTCTCAATCTAGTTCTTTCAGTTCTTCAAGGGGTTCCGTTTGAACCCTTACATTCCGTAGATATTAAGTTATTATCTTGGAAAGTTTTGTTTTTGGTTGCAATTTCTTCTGCTAGAAGAGTTTCAGAGTTATCTGCTCTGCAGTGTTCTCCGCCCTATCTGGTGTTCCATGCAGATAAGGTGGTTTTGCGTACTAAGCCTGGTTTTCTTCCGAAAGTTGTTTCCAACAAGAATATTAACCAGGAGATAGTTGTACCTTCTTTGTGCCCGAATCCAGTTTCAAAGAAGGAACGTTTGTTACACAATTTGGACGTAGTCCGTGCTCTAAAATTCTATTTAGAGGCCACTAAAGATTTCAGACAAACTTCTTCTTTGTTTGTTGTTTATTCTGGTAAAAGGAGAGGTCAAAAAGCAACTTCTACCTCTCTTTCTTTTTGGCTTAAAAGCATTATCCGTTTGGCTTATGAGACTGCCGGACGGCAGCCTCCTGAAAGAATCACAGCTCACTCCACTAGGGCTGTGGCTTCCACATGGGCCTTCAAGAACGAGGCTTCTGTTGACCAGATATGTAAGGCAGCGACTTGGTCTTCACTGCACACTTTTGCCAAATTTTACAAATTTGATACTTTTGCTTCTTCAGAGGCTATTTTTGGGAGAAAGGTTTTGCAAGCCGTGGTGCCTTCCATTTAGGTGACCTGATTTGCTCCCTCCCTTCATCCGTGTCCTAAAGCTTTGGTATTGGTTCCCACAAGTAAGGATGACGCCGTGGACCGGACACACCTATGTTGGAGAAAACAGAATTTATGCTTACCTGATAAATTACTTTCTCCAACGGTGTGTCCGGTCCACGGCCCGCCCTGGTTTTTTTAATCAGGTCTGATGAATTATTTTCTCTAACTACAGTCACCACGGTATCATATGGTTTCTCCTATGCATATTTCCTCCTGTACGTCGGTCGAATGACTGGGGTAGGCGGAGCCTAGGAGGGATCATGTGACCAGCTTTGCTGGGCTCTTTGCCATTTCCTGTTGGGGAGGAGAATATCCCACAAGTAAGGATGACGCCGTGGACCGGACACACCGTTGGAGAAAGTAATTTATCAGGTAAGCATAAATTCTGTTTTTTACTACTGGTCCCCAGATTTGTGAGTATGTTCATCTTGTCGTTTACTTTTTATTTTTTTAAATTGTGAGCAGTTAGGTGTAAACAAGTGTGCACTGCTCTAAGCAATTACTGTGTAATAAGTAGCAGGGTCTGGCAAGTTGCAGTTCAGTTTACAGAATCTGAGCCGTAGTCACTCTAGGGAATGTGAAACAAGCACAGTTTATCAGTGGTGTTTTCAGCAAAAGCTAGCAAAGTGATGTTCATTACAGCGTTTCATTTTCAATACTTTGATCTATCATTAATTGATTTGCTTAGTCCTGTTGGTTTTGTTTGTTAACCCTTTGAGTGCTAAGCACTTTCCCACCTGTGTGCTAAGCTGATTTGAGGGTTTTATTTTATTTTTTTTAAATATTTTTTTTTCAGATCCCCAAGACTTATACCGTTAAAAAGGTTAGGCAATGACCTTTCCAACGGTGGGTCCTGGGGGTCTGTAGCTGCTTAGATGCCTGAGATACAGGCTTCTAAGCAGCATGCCCCCTTTCCCTATACTTGTCATTGTCTGTTTTTAATAAAGTTGCGCAGTGACGTCATCACATCATTGCACGTAACGTCACCATGCAAAACTTGAAGCCCCGGCGATGCCTGTCACTATGCAGGCCCGATTGCCGGGGTAGGAGCAGGTGGGAACCCCCAGATCTCCCTCAAGGTGGGAGAGTGCTAGCGACGGCTCTGAGCCGTCGTTGGCACCTGAATTGGAAAACTCTGCGACGGCTCAGAGCCGTCGTTAGCACTCAAGGGGTTAAAGCGTAGTCCTCTGTGAGCTTAGGAGCATGAATGTATTTAGTTATGACTGCATTGTTTGCATCAAAATTTATAGCAAATTTATACATAATTGCAAATGTGACTGCAATAGAATGCTATGATTCATGCACGATACTATGATCCTACCTAGATTTACTCTTTAACAAAGGATACTAAAAGAACAAAGCAAATTAGATAATAGAAGTAAATTGGAAAGTTATTTAAAATCACATGTTCTAGCTGAATCATGAATCTTTGAGTTCGACTTTACTGTCACTTTAATCACATTATGAAGCTTATATATAAGTAAAAAAGCATGCCTCTGCCGACACACTTTCATCTAAAGGGACAGTCTAAACAGGATTATCGCGTACCTTAATGTAATTGTTGTACCGTGGACACCCCACACCTTTCCGTGCCACTATGCAGTTTGTTATTTAGCCGTTACAACATGACTACAAAACAACTCCTACAGAATAAGTAGGCATGGCTCCTTGTGCGGCTGCATCAAAGGAGCAGACACTCAGTTGTAAGAGCTATGACGTGTGCCCGTAGTTTCGCGCATGCGCATTGTGACATCATGCGCACTGCCGGAAGCGAGTACAACCAAGTACAATAAAGTTTACATAAAATGCTGTATTCCCTTTGCATGATTTGCCAGCAGATAGGTGGGGGGGTTACAGTGTTAAAACAGTTGTACACAGGGTACCTTTATTTTTATGTGTAGACTGTCCCTTTAACAGGATATTCTACATACACATGATCAGGCTTCTTTCAGCCAGGGAATAGATTTTTCTGCTCTCCAGAACTGACAGTTTAAGAGCATAGGGAGCATAATCTTTGCATTTGCTCTGGGAGCCCTAAGGTCTCTCTAGTTCATGGTCCGGCTGATCTTTTCTTTTGGAAGAGGCCATTAAGCAGATGATTAATAAGATGGCAGTGCCCCCACGGCACACTTTTGCTCTAGTCTGAGAGTAGTGCTGTAAGGGGAGGGGAGACAGCAACTCGTAGATTGAACACCCGCTGGATAGAAGAATAAAAGTGACCTTGAAAGGAAGCAGTGAGGGGCCAAAAAAATGGAAGAAAAATACCAGCCTAAGGGTCTATTTGCGAGTAGACAATCTTACTGCCTGCTATCCAGGTTATTAATGGACAAATTGTCACTCAAATTTCAGGAAGATGTTTTATGTCAGACAGATTTCCTCTAGGAATTCATAACCATGTGTCCTGTTTCAGATTACTAGAGTGATTTAGGCCAAAAATATTACTGGTATAAACTCACCATAAACAGCCATGTAAAACTATATAAAATTATGAGATGTTTGAGTAGTTTGCAATATGCTATCATATTTAAAGTTGTCTCCTTTTCATTTAATGGGGCACTAAACTAGAGCTTTTGTAGTGTATTGCCTACATTGTAGTGCAATCCAGTATGTGTAGGTTAGCCCCCATTTCAAAATTGCAAAGGTAATTGCATTTTAAACCCCCATGGGTGCCAGCTTACCTATACAGAATAACTGTTCCAAAGCTCAGACAGCAGCACAACCAATCAGAAGCTGTAGCACCCGCCTCACTGACAAAGAGGAAGATGCACTTGCCTTATTGATGAAAGGAAGAGTGCACTCCCACCTCCTGAGTGTTACCACCAATCAGAAGCTGTAGCACCCGCCTCACTGACAAAGAGGAAGATGCACTTGCCTTATTGATGAAAGGAAGAGTGCACTTCCACCTCCTGAGTGTCACCACCAATCAGAAGCTGTAGCACCCGCCTCACTGACAAAGAGGAAGATGCACTTGCCTTATTGATGAAAGGAAGAGTGCACTCCCACCTCCTGAGTGTCACCACCAATCAGAAGCTGTAGCACTTGCCTTATTGATGAAAAGTAGAGTGCACTCCCACCTCCTGAATGTCACCACCAATCGGAAGCTGTATTGCCTGAACCATTGATAAAGGCCTGCTTAGGCTTCCCTGCAATAAAATCCTTGGCAGTCTGACATGTAGCGCAACCACTATAACCCTGGTAAACCTGTCACAAAGAAGGACGTAAACAGTGAATTTATTGATGCTTATGTACTTACCTGGATCATTTGTGATACTGATGAGCATATTTTTTAAATACCAACAAGACAAATAATATGAAATGAGTGCTTTGGTTTTATTCCTTCATTGGTAAGGTTAACTGTGAGCATCAAAATTTTGTTGTACACAACGCTATGGCTTATGTTTGATATTAATTAGTTGTATATTACATAGTTATGTGATGCTGATTGTATACTGGCACCAGCTGGAGGTGTAATCACTGCACAGTCCATGCAGAGCTTACCAGTTGGGACATTAAACACTGAATAAATGATAGCTAGAATGATGTATTTTATATTAGAATCTCAGTGTTTAATTGGGATGTGCATTGTCTTGTTCATTAACACAAAATGCCGAATATCGCTGCCGCCAGCAGCGTTAGGCTATTTTCAGAGCCGGATTTCTTCTTGTGAAAGTGAAACACTCTAAGATCTGGATTTGCACATAACTTAGTGTGTTGCACATTCACAAGAATATATTCGGCTCCGAAAATAGCCTAATGCTGCTGGCGGCAGTCATATTCGGCATTTGTGTGCTTATGAATGAGACAAATGCACATCCATAGGGATGTTCAGGTTTATGTCCCTTTTTAAATGTTCACTTTCAGCCATTCTTATAGTACAGGCATAGTGAATGGAAACTATTAATCGACAGAAGACAGACACCTGAAAATGATGATGATAATTTTTCCACTGGAGAGAGACAACGTGTGCAAAAACGGATCAATCATTGTGCCGAGGGGTCCTATGTACTGCACACACCCGAGCTTGCATGTTCTTGCCTCCTGTGTTTTGCTTGATGGCAATGCGAGTGTCTGTAGGTGTCTCACAACATTAGACATAAGCATATAGCAACTGGCCTTGTCATTTATAAATGTTTGAATAAATTGCTTGTGTTTTTTTTTTTTTATGGTCATTTAACCCCTTAAGGATTAATTTTTCAATGGTCTTACCCTTAAAGGGATAGTCTAGTCAAAATTAAACTTTTATGATTCAGATAGAGAATGCAATTTTAAGTAACTTTCTAATTTACTCGTATTATCAATTTTTCTTTGTTCTCTTGGTATCTGTATTTAAAAAAAACTGGAATGTAAGCTTAGAAGCCAGCCCATTTTTGGTTCAGAACCTGGGTAGCGCTTGATGATTGGTGTCTAAATGTAGCCACCCAATCAACAAGTGCTACCCAGGTACTGAGCCAAAAATGGGCCGGCTCTTAAGCTTACTTTCCAGCTTTGTTAAATAAAGATACCAAGAGAACGAAGGAAAAACATAATTTATGTAAGAACTTAACTGATAAATTCATTTCTTTCATATTAGCAAGAGTCCATGAGCTAGTGACGTATGGGATATACATTCCTACCAGGAGGGGCAAAGTTTCCCAAACCTTAAAATGCCTATAAATACACCCCTCACCACACCCACAATTCAGTTTAATGAATAGCCAAGAAGTGGGGTGATAAGAAAGGAGCGAAAGCATCAAAAATAAGGAATTGGAATAATTGTGCTTTATACAAAAAAATCATAACCACCACAAAAAGGGTGGGCCTCATGGACTCTTGCTAATATGAAAGAAATGAATTTATCAGGTAAGTTCTTACATAAATTATGTTTTCTTTCATGTAATTAGCAAGAGTCCATGAGCTAGTGACGTATGGGATAGCTGATACCCAAGATGTGGAACTTCCACGCAAGAGTCACTAGAGAGGGAGGGATAAAATAAAGACAGCCAATTCCGCTGAAAAATTAATCCACTACCCAAATCAAAAATCCGATACTTGATCTTAAAGTATCCAACCAGAAAGATGAAGCAATTGCAACATCAGCCAAATAAATTACAGGTTTAAGAAAAGTACCTGAAAATAATTTTCCTTAAATAAGATACAACCATCTGAAGGAAAAAAATAAATACTATTTGCTATAAGAATAATAGTATATTTAGCAGGAGTAGAGAGAGCCCCATTAACTTGGGGAATCTTTCCTCAAAACTGAAAACTAACTGCCGGCAAAGAATACAATTTAAAAACCTTAAAGAAGGACTAAAAGAAAATTCTCAGCCTATTCCATTCCCTAGTATCAGGAACTGGAAAAAAACCTCTGAAGAAACCACAGAAGATAAATAAGCAGAATTTAAATGTTAGCTAGTCTTTAAAATCAAAAGAACTAGTTACTTCAATATCCAAAATAATCAACACCTTTTGAACAAACAAATGTACTCTATTAAAGTGACAGTTTACTCAAAAATTTTCTCCCCTTTAATTTGTTCCCAATGATCCACTTTATCTGCTGGAGTGTATTAAATTGTTTACAAGTAGCTCCTTTACCCTTATATTGGCATTTGAAATTGTTAATTTAGCATGTGGTATCCCCACCTATTCTGAAAGTTTGTGGCCGCGCGTACCAGCTATAGATAAGCTTTGTAAACACAGCCAGCAGAAGAAATTACACTCCCAGTGTGATAAAGCAGAGATAAGGTAATAAAATGTTGATTTTCCATTGTTCTCTCAAAGTATTGGTGATTGTTTTAAGGACAGATATAAGATAAAGAAGCAGGTATATGTGCACAATGTGATACAGTAATGAGATCTGATTATATCTACAAGCTCAACCTATTTTACTAGGCTGTGGCTTCAAAACACAAAATAAGAGCTTTAATATACAGAAATAAACCTTAAAAAGCTAATTTTCATACATTTTTTACTCTGCAGTTGGTAAAAAAAGCAATTGTAAATACATTAAGGGAAAAACTATTTTACAGTATACTGTCCCTTTAAAAAATAAAAAAAGTAGATTTGTTGGTATCTGATGAAGATGAGAAAAAACACCATCAGAAAAGGATAATTCATTATGTTGTTGGTCATTTGAAACTTCATCAACTAAAAAAGAAGTTTGAAAAAGACCTAAAAATTTTATTAGAAGGCGGGATGTCAGACAAAGCCTTTAAAATAGAATCAGATTTCTAAGTATATCTTGTACATAAGATGTAAAAAGAATAGCAATATATAAAGCATAAATACTAATGGATTCTGCATGTAAAAGTTTATCATGATAACTTATTACAAACCATAGCTAAAGATAAACATTCATAACATTAAAATAAATGAACTTAGCTTTGGTAGGACTGATATCAGTCAACAGGAATCCCTCAGCATTTCTTGATACAGGAACAGTGTTTGAAATATCTTGCAATATGTAATAGAAAAAAACAACATATAAAGCAAAATTATCAAATTCCTTAAATGACAGTTTCAGGAAAGGGGAAAAAAATGCAAAACAAACAAGCCTCTAGTAACCAGAAGCAACAAAAAATTGAGACTTAATGTGAAAAAAAGTTGCGCCAAGTATGACGCCCACATTTTTTGGCGCCAAGAATGACGCCCACATTTTTTTGGCGCAAAAAAAGTCTAACACACATGCGTCAAAAAATGACGCAACCATGAACAAACTTCCGGCGTCAACTATGGCGCCGGAAATTACAAAAATGTTGCGCCAAAAATGACGCAATAAATAAAAGCATTTTCTGCCCCCGCGAGCCTAACAGCCCGCAAGGAAAAAAGTCAATTTGAATATTTTTAAGGTAAGAAAAAATATTAATTCATATGCATTTTCCCAAAAAAATGAAAGACAGTCTGAAAGAAGGAATACTGAATATCCGGAATCATGGCAAATATAAGTTTAAAACATATATTTAGAACTTTACATATAAAGTGCCCAACCATAGCTTAGAGTGTCATAAATAAAATAAGACTTACTTACCCTAAGACACTCATCTACATATACTAGATAGCCAAACCAGTACTGAAACGAGAATTAGTAGAGGTAATGGTATATAAGAGTATATCATCGATCTGAAAAGGGAGGTAGGAGAAGAAATCTCTACGACCGATAACAGAGAACCTATTAAATAGATCCCCTAGAGGAAGACCATTGTATTCAAATAGGCAATACTCTCTTCACATCCCTCTGACATTCACTGCACTCTGAGAGGAAAACCGGGCTTCAGCCTGCTGCAAAGCGCATATCAACGTAGAATCTAGCACAAACTTACTTCACCACCTCCATGGGAGGCAAAGTTTGTACAACTGAATTGTGGGTGTGGTGAGGGGTGTATTTATAGGCATTTTAAGGTTTGGGAAACTTTGCCCCTCCTGGTAGGAATGTATATTCCATACGTCACTAGCTCATGGACTCTTGCTAATTACATGAAATAAATTGATAATAGGAGTAAATTAGAAAGTTGCTTAAAATTGCATGCTCTATCTGAATCATAAAAGTTTATTTTTGACTAGACTATCCTTTTAATGGCTATTTTTAAATTTCTGCGGTTTGTGTTTAGCTGTAATTTTCCTCTTTTTTTTCCCCTAATTTACTGTACCCATACATATTATATACAGTTTTTCTCGCCATTAAATGGACTTTTTAAAGATACCATTATTTTCATAATATCTTATAATTTACTATAAAAAAAAATATAAAATATGATGAAAAAAATGGGAAAAAAAACACTTTCTCTTGTTAAGTGTATCCAGTCCACGGATCATCCATTACTTGTGGGATGTTCTCCTTCCCAACAGGAAGTTGCAAGAGGATCACCCACAGCAGAGCTGCTATATAGCTCCTCCCCTCACTGCCATATCCAGTCATTCTCTTGCAACTCTCAACAAAGATGGACGTAGTAAGAGGAGTGTGGTGTATTATAGTTAGTTTTCTAACTTCAATCAAAAGTTTATTTTTAAATGGTACCGGAGTGTACTGTTTCATCTCAGGCAGCATTAGAAGAAGAATCTGCCTGTGATTTCTATGATCTTAGCAGAAGTAACTAAGATCCACTGCCGTTCTCACATATTCTGAGGAGTGAGGTAACTTCAGAGGGGGAATGGCGTGCAGGTTTTCCTGCAATAAGGTATGTGCAGTTAACATATTTCTAGGGATGGAATTTGCTAGAAAAATGCTGCTGATACCGGATTAATGTAAGTTAAGCCTTAAATGCAGTGATAGCGACTGGTATCAGGCTTATTAACAGAGATACATACTCTTATAAAAGTGTAATATAAAACGTTTGCTGGCATGTTAATCGTTTTTATATATATTTGGTGACAAAACTTATTGGGGCCTAGTTTTTTTCCACATGGCTGGCTTGATTTTTGCCTAGAAACAGTTTCCTGAGGCTTTCCACTGTTGTAATATGAGTGGGAGCGGCCTATTAGAATTACAGACTGAGACACTCAGCTTCCTTCTGCATGATACAGGACATCTCTGAAGGGCTCCAAAGGCTTCAAAGTCGTGTTTGAGGAGGGTAACAACCACAGTAGACTGTGGCAGTTGTTGTGACTGTGTTTAAAAAAAAAACAAAAAAAAAAAAAAAAACGTTTTTGTCATTTATTATTCCGTTTTTGGTATTAAGGGGTTAATCATCCATTTGCAAGTGGGTGCAATGCTCTGCTGACTTGTTACATACACTGTAAAAATTTCGTTAGTGTAACTGCCTTTTTTCACTGTTATTTCAAATTTTGTCAAAATTTGTTTCTCTTAAAGGCACAGTAACGTTTTTTATATTGCTTGTTAACTTGCTTTAAAGTGTTTTCCAAGCTTGCTAGTCTCATTGCTAGTCTGTACAAACATGTCTGAAACAGAGGATACTTGTTCATTATGTTTAAAAGCCATGGTGGAGCCCCATAGGAGAATGTGTACTAAATGTATTGATTTCACCTTAAACAGTAAAGATCAGTCTTTATCTATAAAAGAATTGTCACCAGAGGGGTCTGTCGAGGGGGAAGTTATGCCGACTAACTCTCCCCACGTGTCGGACCCTTCGCCTCCTGCTCAAGGGACGCACGCTAATATGGCGCCAAGTACATCAGGGACGCCTATAGCGATTACTTTGCAGGACATGGCTGCAATCATGAATAATACCCTGTCAGAGGTATTATCCAGATTGCCTGAATTGAGAGGCAAGCGCGATAGCTCTGGGGTTAGACGAGATACAGAGCGTGTAGATGCTGTAAGAGCCATGTCTGATACTGCGTCACAATATGCAGAACCTGAGGATGGAGAGCTTCAGTCTGTGGGTGACGTCTCTGAATCGGGGAGACCTGATTCAGAGATTTCTAATTTTAAATTTAAGCTTGAGAACCTCCGTGTATTGCTTGAGGAGGTATTAGCTGCTCTGAATGACTGTGACACAATTGCAGTGCCAGAGAAATTGTGTAGGCTGGATAAATACTATACAGTGCTGGTGAGTACTGATGTTTTTCCAATACCTAAAAGGCTTACAGAAATTATTAGTAAGGAGTGGGATAGGCCCGGTGTGCCCTTTTCCCCACCACCTATATTTAGAAAAATGTTTCCAATAGATGCCACTACACGGGACCTATGGCAGACAGTCCCTAAGGTGGAGGGAGCAGTTTCTACTTTAGCAAAGCGTACCACTATCCCGGTTGAGGACAGTTGTGCTTTTTCAGATCCAATGGATAAAAAATTAGAGGGTTACCTTAAGAAAATGTTTATTCAACAAGGTTTTATTTTACAGCCCCTTGCATGCATTGCGCCTGTCACTGCTGCGGCGGCATTCTGGTTTGAAACCCTGGAAGAGGCCATCCATACAGCTCCATTGACTGAAATTGTTGACAAGCTTAGAACTCTTAAGCTAGCTAACTCATTTGTTTCTGATGCCATTGTTCATTTGACTAAACTAACGGCTAAGAATTCCGGATTCGCCATCCAGGCGCGTAGGGCGCTATGGCTCAAATCCTGGTCAGCTGATGTGACTTCAAAGTCTAAATTACTCAACATTCCTTTCAAGGGGCAGACCTTATTCGGGCCTGGTTTGAAAGAAATTATTGCTGACATTACTGGAGGTAAGGGTCATACCCTTCCTCAGGACAGGGCCAAATCAAAGGCCAAACAGTCTAATTTTCGTGCCTTTCGAAATTTCAAGGCAGGTGCAGCATCAACTTCCTCTGCTTCAAAACAAGAGGGAACTTTTGCTCAATCCAAGCAGGCCTGGAAACCTAACCAGTCCTGGAACAAGGGCAAGCAGGCCAGAAAGCCTGCTGCTGCCTCTAAGACAGCATGAAAGAGCGGCCCCCTATCCGACAACGGATCTAGTAGGGGGCAGACTCTCTCTCTTCGCCCAGGCGTGGGCAAGAGATGTTCAGGATCCCTGGGCGTTGGAGATCATATCTCAGGGATATCTTCTGGACTTCAAAGCTTCTCCTCCACAAGGGAGATTTCACCTTTCAAGATTATCTGCAAACCAGATAAAGAAAGAGGCATTCCTAAGCTGCGTACAAGATCTCCTTGTAATGGGAGTGATCCATCCAGTTCCGCGGACGGAACAAGGACAGGGGTTTTATTCAAATCTGTTTGTGGTTCCCAAAAAAGAGGGAACTTTCAGACCAATTTTGGATTTAAAGATCCTAAACAAATTCCTCAGAGTTCCGTCATTCAAGATGGAAACTATTCGAACCATTTTACCCATGATCCAAGAGGGTCAGTACATGACCACAGTGGACTTAAAGGATGCCTACCTTCACATTCCGATTCAGAAGAATCATCATCAGTTCCTGAGGTTTGCCTTTCTAGACAGGCATTACCAATTTGTAGTTTGGCTACAGCCCCAAGAATTTTTACAAAGGTTCTGGGCTCACTTCTGGTGGTCCTAAGACCGCGAGGCATAGCGGTGGCTCCTTACCTGGACGATATCCTGATACAGGCGTCAAGCTTTCAAATTGCCAAATCTCATACAGAGATAGTTCTGGCATTCCTGAGGTCGCATGGGTGGAAAGTGAACGAAGAAAAGAGTTCTCTATCTCCTCTCACAAGGGTTTCCTTCCTAGGGACTCTAATAGATTCTGTAGAAATGAAAATTTACCTGATGGAGTCCAGGTTATCCAAACTTCTAAATGCTTGCCGTGTTCTTCACTCCATTCCGCGCCCCATGGTGGCTCAGTGCATGGAAGTAATCGGCTTAATGGTAGCGGCGATGGACATAGTGCCAATTGCGCGCCTGCATCTCAGACCGCTGCAATTATGCATGCTCAGTCAGTGGAATGGGGATTACACAGATTTGTCCCCTCTACTAAATCTGGATCAGGAAACCAGAGATTCTCTTCTCTGGTGGTTATCTTGGGCCCATCTGTCCAAGGGTATGACCTTTCGCAGACCAGATTGGACAATTGTAACAACAGATGCCAGCCTTCTAGGTTGGGGTGCAGTCTGGAACTCCCTGAAGGCTCAGGGTTCATTGACTGAGGAGGAGAAACTCCTTCCAATAAATATTCTGGAGATAAGAGCAATATTCAATGCTCTTCTGGCTTGGCCTCAGCTAGCAACACTGAGGTTCATCAGATTTCAGTCGGACAACATCACGACTGTGGCTTACATCAACCATCAAGGGGGAACCAGGAGTTCCCTAGCAATGTTAGAAGTCTCAAAGATAATTCACTGGGCAGAGTCTCACTCTTGCCACCTGTCAGCGATCCATATCCCAGGTGTAGAGAACTGGGAGGCGGATTTTCTAAGTCGTCAGACTTTTCATCCGGGGGAATGGGAACTCCATCCGGAGGTGTTTGCTCAATTGGTTTTCCGTTGGGGCAAACCAGAATTGGATCTCATGGCGTCTCGCCAGAACGCCAAGCTTCCTTGTTACGGATCCAGGTACAGGGACCCAGAAGCGGCACTGATAGATGCTCTAGCAGCGCCTTGGTTCTTCAACCTGGCTTATGTGTTTCCACCGTTTCCTCTGCTCCCTCGTCTGATTGCCAAAATCAAACAGGAAAGAGCATCAGTGATATTGATAGCGCCTGCGTGGCCATGCAGGACCTGGTATGCAGACCTAGTGGACATGTCATCCTTTCCACCTTGGACTCTGCCTCTGAGACAAGACCTTCTAATACAAGGTCCTTTCAATCATCCAAATCTACTTTCTCTGAGACTGACTGCATGGAGATTGAACGCTTGATCCTATCAAAGCGTGGCTTCTCCGAGTCAGTAATTGATACCTTAATACAGGCACAAAAGCCTGTCACCAGGAAAATTTACCACAAGATAAGGCGTAAATATCTTCATTGGTGCGAATCCAAGAATTACTCATGGAGTAGGGTTAGGATTCCTAGGATATTGTCCTTCCTCCAAGAGGGTTTGGACAAAGGATTATCAGCTAGTTCTTTAAAGGGACAGATTTCTGCTCTGTCTATTCTTTTACACAAGCGTCTGGCAGAAGTTCCAGACGTTCAGGCATTTTGTCAGGCTTTAGTTAGAATTAAGCCTGTGTTTAAACCTGTTGCTCCTCCATGGAGCTTAAACTTGGTTCTTAAAGTTCTTCAAGGGGTTCCGTTTGAACCCCTTTATTCTATTGATATCAAACTTCTTTCATGGAAAGTTCTTTTTCTGATGGCTATTTCCTCGGCTCGAAGAGTCTCGGAGATATCTGCCTTACATTGTGATTCTCCTTATCTGATCTTTCATTCATTCAGATAAAGTTGTTCTGCGTACAAAACCTGGGTTTTTACCTAAGGTGGTTTCTAACAAGAATATCAATCAAGGGATTGTTGTTCCATCATTATGTCCTAATCCTTCTTCAAAGAAGGAATGTCTTTTGCATAATCTAGACGTAGTCCGTGCCTTGAAGTTTTACTTACAGGCTACTAAAGATTTTCGCCAAACATCTAACCTGTTTGTTGTTTACTCTGGACAGAGGAGAGGTCAGAAGGCCTCGGCAACCTCTCTTTCTTTTTGGCTTCGGAGTATAATCCGTTTAGCCTATGAGACTGCTGGACAGCAGCCTCCTGAAAGGATTACAGCTCATTCTATTAGAGCTGTGGCTTACACCTGGGCCTTTAAAAATGAGGCCTCTGTTGAACAGATTTGCAAGGCTGCAACTTGGTCTTCGCTTCATACTTTTTCCAAATTTTACAAATTTGATACTTTTGCTTCTTCGGAGGCTGTTTTTGGGAGAAAGGTTCTACAGGCAGTGGTTCCATCCGTTTAAGTTCCTGCCTTGTCCCTCCCATCATCCGTGTACTTTAGCTTTGGTATTGGTATCCCACAAGTAATGGATGATCCGTGGACTGGATACACTTAACAAGAGAAAACATAATTTATGCTTACCTGATAAATTTATTTCTCTTGTAGTGTATCCAGCCCACGGCCTGCCCTGTCCTTTTCAGGCAGGTCTAAATTTTAATTAAACTACAGTCACCACTGCACCCTATGGTTTCTCCTTTTATCGGCTTGTTTCAGTCGAATGACTTGGTATGGCAGTGAGGGGAGGAGCTATATAGCAGCTCTGCTGTGGGTGATCCTCTTGCAACTTCCTGTTGGGAAGGAGAATATCCCACAAGTAATGGATGATCCGTGGACTGTATACACTACAAGAGAAATAAATTTATCAGGTAAGCATAAATTATGTTTTTTCACTTACTTTAGGTTTCTCACTGAGATCAGCCTCCCACCTGACACATCCCACCCCCTGATCCCTCCGACACCCCTCAAACAGCACTCTTCCTGTCATCGCCATGTTAAGTACTGGCAGAAAGTCTGCCAGTACTAAAATAAAAGGATTTTTTAACTTTATTTTTTATATTTATTTCGGCAGTCATGGATCCCCCCCCCATACAGCTCTCTAACCCTCCCCTCTCTACCTATTCTCCACCATCTTGGGTACTGGCAGCTGTCTGCCAGTACCCAGTTTGTTCATAACTCATGCCAAGTTTGGTGAAACCCCAATTTTTTGTAATGTAGCTGCCCCCTACCCTCCCAGAACCCTTTAGAACAGTTTATTTTCCACCCTCTCACTCCCTCTACATCTCCCTCACCGGACTTAATGGAGCGCACAAGCACGCGCCCCGTGCGCTTCCGATCACTTGCATGCTCTGATCCGGAAGTCCCTCCAACGATGGGCCGCCCACCCGCCTCCCTGCTACGGCTCCCACCCACCAACGATCGGCATCATCGCTGGCCAAGGCAGAGAGGGCCACAGAGTGCCAAAAAAGGTATTGCAGTTATGCCTCAATATTGAGGCATCACTGCAATACCGTGAAAGCGTCTGGAAGCGATCAGGATCGCTTCCAGTCCCTTTAAACCTTTAACGACGTACAGGGTATGTCTTTGTACGACGTGTGTTGTTAAGGGGTTATATCTCAGTGAATTAGTGCTTCATTTTAACTTTGGAGTTCTTTATTGCTGTAGTTGATTTAGCAGAAAAATATCAACTAATCTAAAGGATTAGAAAGTTAAATTAACGAGAGATACAAGGTGTTTTTTTTTCTTTGTAGCAAAGAGGACATTTTAGACAATAGGACAGATGTTTGAAAACAAATATATGGTTATTCCTGTCGTGGGTAAACTTCACTTTGTGAAGGTTTATCCATGTCAGGCAGTACACAGCTATGGGAGTTATTCCAATTGGCCAATTAAAGTGAAGGTCAATTTTCATCAATGAGTGCCCGGTTTTTATAAATACTTTTAAAAACAGGGGCACTTTCATTGATGAAAATTTACATTGCACTGGATTTGAAGAGATACTTACCTTTTTACTTCTGCAAAACCGGATCGCCGATCTCAGCCTCAGTTCCTCTGTACTGACGTCAGAAATGACAAAACCGGCTTCCTCCAATCATGGCTTGCACCCCAGAGCGTCCAGCTCGTGATGCCCAGCTGTGATTGGAGGAAGCCGGTTTCGTAATTGCTGTGGTCTACAGCAGGAAGGAGGAGGAGGGGATCGTTGATCCGGCTTTGCAGGAGTAAAAGGTAAGTATTTCTTCAAATCCAGTGCAATGTTAATTTTCATCAATGAAAGTGCCCCTGTTTTTAAAAGTATTTTTAAAAACCGGGCACTCATTGATGAAAATTGACCTTCACTTTAACATGTTCCCTTGTTTTGGACAAAAAAATAAATGTATACCACCTGGATGCCAGCAATGCCCAGAAAATGAATCCCTGCACCCAGGAAAATGTTCTCATTTCATGGAGCACAGACAACCACACAACTCTTCATAGAGTGCATAGCTTCCAGGATTTTCAGTTCCTCCTACCCTTCCAGCGAGCAGCCTCTGTGATATATATATTTCTCTTGTTAAGTGTATCCCGTCCACGGATCATCCATTACTTATGGGATATTCTCCTTCCCAACAGGAAGTTGCAAGAGTTCACCCACAGCAGAGCTGCTATATAGCTCCTCCCCTAACTGCCATATCCAGTCATTCTCTTGCAACTCTCAACATAGATGGAGGTCGTAAGAGGAGTGTGGTGTTTTATACTTAGTTTATTTCTTCAATCAAAAGTTTATTTTTAAATGGTACCGGAGTGTACTGTTTATCTCAGGCAGTATTTAGAAGAAGAATCTGCCTGCGTTTTCTATGATCTTAGCAGAAGTAACTAAGATCCATTGCTGTTCTCACATATTCTGAGGAGTGAGGTAACTTCAGAGAGGGAATGGCGTGCAGGTTTTCCTGCAATAAGGTATGTGCAGTTAATATTTTTCTAGGGATGGAATTTGCTAGAAAATACTGCTGATACCGGAGTAATGTAAGTAAAGCCTTAAATGCAGTGATAGCGACTGGTATCAGGCTTATTAATAGAGATACATACTCTTATAAAAGTGTAATTTAAAACGTTTGCTGGCATGTTTAATCGTTTTTTATATATGTTTGGTGATAAAACTTATTGGGGCCTAGTTTTTTCCACATGGCTGGCTTAAATTTTGCTTAGAAACAGTTTCCTCAGGCTTTCCACTGTTGTAATATGAGTGGGAGGGGCCTATTTTGGCGATTTTTTTTTTGTGCAGTTAAAATTACAAAATGAATCATCCATATTCCCTCAGCAGTCCTATGAATACTACAGGACATCTCTAAAGGGCTAAAAAGGCTTCCAAAATCGTTTATAGGGAAGGTAATCCACAGCACAGCTGTGGCAGTTTTGTTGTATCTGTTAAAAAACGTCTGTTGTTTTTTTTTTATCTGTTTTTTGCATTAAGGGGTTAATCATCCATTTGCAAGTGGGTGCAATGCTCTGTTAACTTATTACATATACTGTAAAAATTTCGTTTGATTTACTGCCTTTTTTCACTGTTTTTCAAATTTTGACAAAATTTGTTTCTCTTAAAGGCACAGTAACGTTTTTTTATATTTGCTTGTTAACTTGATTTAAAGTGTTTTCCAAGCTTACTAGTCTCATTACTAGTCTGTACTAACATGTCTGACATAGAGGAAGCTCCTTGTTCATTATGTTTAAAAGCCATGGTGGAACCCCATCTTAGAATGTGTACCAGATGTACTGATTTCATGTTAAGCAATAAAGATCATTTTTTGTCTTTAAAAACATTATCACCAGAGGATTCTGTCGAGGGGGAAGTTATGCCGACTAACTCTCCCCACGTGTCAGACCCTTTGACTCCCGCTTCAGGGACTCACGCTCAAATGGCGCCAAGTACATCAAGGGCGCCCATAGCGTTTATTTTACCAGAGGATTCTGTCAAGGGGAAAGTTATGCCGACTAACTCTCCCCACTTGTCAGACTCTTCAAATCCCGCTTCAGGGACTCACGCTCAAATGGTGCCAAGTACATCAAGGGCGCTCATAGAGTTTATTTTACAAGACATGGCGAAAGTTATGATTAATACTCTGGCAGCGGTATTAGTCAGACTACCTGAAATTAAAGGAAAGCTAGATAGCTCTGGGGGTAGATACAGAGCATACAGATGCGTCAAGAACCATGTCTGATACTGCCTCACAATATGCAGAAGCTGAGGGGAGCTTCAGTCTGTAGGTGATATTTTTGACTCAGGGAAGATGATTTAACCTGATTCCGATATTTCTACATTTAAAGTTTATGCTTGAGATCCTCCACTTGTTGCTCAGGGAGATTTTAGCAGCTCTGAATGACTGTGTTACAATCACAGTGCCAGAGAAATTGTGTAGACTGAATAAATACTATGCAGTGCCGGTGTGTACTGATGTTTTTCCAATACCTAAAGAGGTTTACAGAAATTATTAATAAGGAATGGGATAGACCAGGTGTGCCGTTCTCTTCCCCTCCTATTTTTAGAAAAATGTTTCTAACAGATGCCACCACACAGGACTTATGGCAGACAGTCCCTAAGGTGGAGAGAAGAGTTTCTACTCTAGCTAAGCGTACCACTATCCCTGTCGAGGACAGTTGTGCTTTTTTAGATCCAATGGATAAAAAATTAGAGGGTTACCTTAGGAAAATGTTTATTCAACAAGGTTTTATCCTGCAGCCCTTGCATGCATTGCTCCTGTCACTGCTGCTGCGGCGTTCTGGTTGGAGTCTCTGGATGAGGCTTTACAGGTAGCGACTCCATTGGATGAATATACTTGTCAAGCTTAGAGCACTTAAGCTAGCCAATTCCTTTGTTTCTGATGCCTTTGTTCATTTGACTAAACTAACGGCTAAGAATTCTGTTTTTACTATACTGGCGCGCAGAGCGCTATGGCTTATATCATGGTCAGCTGTTGTGACTTTAATAAATAAGCTACTTAACTTCCCTTCAAGGGGCAGACCCTATTAGGGCCTGGTTTGAAGGAGATCATTGCTAATATCACTGGAGGAAAAGATCATGCCCTTCCTCAGGACAGGTCCAAATCAAGGGCCAAAAAAAGGTCTAATTTTCGTGCCTTTCGAAACTTCAAGGCAGGTGTGGCATCAACTTCCTCTAAGGCAAATCAAGAGGGTACTTTTGCTCAGCCCATGACGGTCTGGAGACAACCGGACCTGGAACAAAGATAAGCAGGCCAAGGAGCCTGCTGCTGCCTCTTAGACAGCATGAAGGAACGGTCCCCTATCCGGTAACGGATCCTGTAGGGGGCAGACTTTCTTTTTTCGCCCAGGCGTGGGCAAGAGATGCCCAGGATCCCTGGGCATTGGAAATTATATCCCAGAGATATCTTCTGGATTTCAAAGCTTCCCCTCCGAAAAAAGGGGAGATTTTACCTTTCACAATTATCTGCACGCCAGATAAAGAAAGAGTCATTCTTACATTGTGTACGAGACCCATCCAGTTCCAAGACAGGAACAGGGACAGAGTTTTTCTCAAATCTGTTTGTGGTTCCCAAGGAGAGGGAACCTTCAGACCTATTTTGGATTTAAAGATCTTAAACAAATTCCTTAGAATTCCATCATTTAAGATGGAAACTATTCGTACCATCTTAACTATGATCCAGGAGAGTCAATAGAGGACTACAATGGATTTGAAGGATACTTATCCTCACATAACGATGCATAAGGATCACCATCGTTTTTCAGGTTTGCCTTTCTAGACAGGCATTACCAGTTTGTTGCTCTTTCCTTTGGGTTAACTGCAGCCCCAAGAATCTTTATGGAGGTTCTGGGGTCGCTTTGGCGGTCCTTAGGCTGCGGGGCATAGAAGTGGCCCCTTATTTAGGCGTCGAACATCCAAATTGCCAAAGTCTCATACGGATGTAGTACTGGCATTTCTGAGATCGCAGGGGTGGAAAGTGAACAAGGAAAGAGTTCTCTATCCCCAATCTCAAGGGTTTCCTTCCTAGGGACTCTGATAGATTCTGCAGAAATGAAAATTTACCTGACGGAGTCCAGGTTGTCAAAGTTTCTAAATTACTGCCGTGTTTTTCATTCCATCCGCGCCCTTCGGTGGCTCGGCACATGAATGTAATCGGCCTAATGGTAGCGGCAAGGGACATAGTACCGTTTGCACGCCTACATTTCAGACCGCTGCAACTATGCATGCTCAGTCAATGGAACGGGGATTACACAGATTTGTCCCCTTCTTAAATCTGGACCAAGAGGCCAGAGATTCTCTTCTCTGGTGGCTATCTCGGGTCCATCTGTCCAAGGGTATGACCTTCCGCCGGACAGATGGGACAGTTGTTACAACAGATGCCAACCTTTTAGGTTGGGATACAGTCTGGGACTCCCTGCAGACTCAGGGATAGTGGACTCAGGAGGAGACCCTCCTTCTAATAAATATTCTGGAACTGGGAGCGATATTCCATGCTCTTCAGGCTTGGCCTCAGTTAGCAACTCTGAGGTACATCAGATTCAGTCGGACAATATCACGACTGTGGCTTACATCAACCATCAAGGGGGAACAGAAGTTCCCTAGCGATGTTAGAAGTCTTTAAATAATTCTCTGGACAGAGACTCTCTCTGGTCTATCAACTCTCCATATCCCAGGTGTTGAGAACTGGGAGGTGGATTTTCTAAGTCGTCAGACTTTTCTCCCGGGGAAGTGGGAATTCCCTCCGGAGGTCTTTGCACAGGATCAAGCAGGAGAGTGCTTTGGTGTTTTTAACAGCGCCTGCGTGGCCACGCAGGACCTGGTATGCAGATCTGGTGGACATGTTATTCTTTCCATCATGGTCTCTGCTTCTGAGACAGGACCCTCTACCTCAGGGTCCTTTCAACCATCTAAATTAAACTTCTCTGAGATGGACTGCCTGGAGACTGAACGCTTGATGTTTTCAAAGCATGGCTTCTCCGAGTCAGTCATTGATACCTTAATACAGGCATGAAAGCCTGTCACTAGCAAAATTTAACATAGATATAGCATAAATATCTTATTGATATGAATCCAAGGGTTACTCATGGAGTAAAGTCAGGATTCCATCTTTTCTCCAAAATGATTTTGAGAAAAGGGTTGTCAGCTAGTTCCTTAAAAGGACAGATTCCTACTCTGTCTATTCTTTTGCACAAGCGTCTGGCAGATACTCCAGACGTTCAGGCATTTTGTCAGGCTTTGGTTAGAACCAAGCCTGTGTCTAAACCTGTTGCTCCGCCATGGAGCTTAAACCTGATTATTAAGGTTCTTCAAGGAGTTCCGTTTGAACCTTTTCATTCTATAGATATCAAACTTTTTATCTTGGAAAGTTCCTTTTTGGTAGATATTTCCTCGGCTTGTAGAGTCTCCGAGTTATCTGCTTTACAATGTGATTCTCCTTATCTGGTCCTCCGTACGGATAAGGTAGTCCTGCGTATCAAAACTGGGTTTTTTACCTAAGGTGGTATCCAACAAGAATATCACTCAAGAGAGTGTTGTTCCATTCTTGTATTCTAATCCTTCTTCAAAGATGGAACGTCTATTACACAATTTGGACGTGGTTCGTGCTTTAAAGTTTTACTTACAAGCTACTTCAGATTTTCATCAAACATTTACTTTGTTTGTTGTCTACTCTGGACAGAGGAGAGGTCAAAAGACTTCAGTAACCTCTCTTTTTGGTTAAAAGCATAATTCGTTTAGCTTATGAGACTGCTGGACAGCAGCCTCCTGAAGGGATTACAGCTCATTCTACTAGAGCTGTGGCTTTCACTTGGGCCTTTTTAAAATGAGGCTTCTGTTGAACAGATTTACAAGACGACGTCTTGGTCTGCGCTTCATACTTTGCTTCTTCTGAGGCTATTTTTGGGAGAGAGGATTTTTTTCAGGCAGTGGTACCTTATGTTTAAGTACCTGCCTTGTCCCTCCCTTCATCCGTATACTTTAGCTTTGGTATTGGTATCCCATAAGTAATGGATGATCCGTGGACTGGATACACTTAACAAGAGAAAACATAATTTATGCTTACCTGATACATTTATTTCTCTTGTAGTGTATCCAGTCCACGGCCCGCCCTGTCATTTTAAGGCAGGTAATTTTTTCATTTAAACTACAGTCACCACTGCACCCTATGGTTTTTCCTTTCTCTGCATGTTTTCGGTCGAATGACTGGATATGGCAGTTAGGGGAGGAGCTATATAGCAGCTCTGCTGTGGGTGAACTCTTGCAACTTCCTGTTGGGAAGGAGAATATCCCATAAGTAATGGATGATCCGTGGACTGGATACACTACAAGAGAAATAAATTATCAGGTAAGCATAAATTATGTTTTTATCTGTGTACATCAGGGTCTAATTTTTCCAAATAGCTCTTTCTCCTAACCCTTCCATTTTCTCTTTTTTTTTTTTTTTCTTTTGTCAATGGTTTCAAGAATACCAATCGGGGGACAGCAGCTGAGAGGAATTGACACAATATCTCATAGTTATAAGATACACTATTTTATGCTTAAAGGGTTTGCACTTAAGTAGACAGCGTTTGATAAACATCACTTCTTCTTTTTATATATATATATATATATATATATATATATATATATATATTATATATATATATATATATATATACACACACACACATATATATATACAGATATATATACAGGTGGCCCTCGGTTTACGCCTGTTTAATTTGCGCCATTTCAGATTAACAACCTTTTTTTTTCAGTCATGTGACTGCTATTGAAACGCTTTGGAAAGCAAAGTGCACTAATTTAAAATAGCCAGTAGGTGGAGCTGTCCGCTTGTTTTGCAGCAAAGTTATGCAACTTAAAGGGACATGAAACCTACATTTTTTCTTTCATGATTTAGAAAGAGCATGAAGTTTTAAACAACTTTCTAATTTACTTCTATTATCTAATTTGCTTCCTTCTCTTAATATTCTTAGCTGAAAAGCATATCTAGATAGGCTCAGTAGCTGCTGATTGGTTGCTGCACATAGATGCCTCCTGTGATTGGCTCTTCCATGTGCATTGCTCTTTCTTTAACAAAGGATATCTAAAAAATGAAGCAAATTAGATAATAGAAGTAAATTGGGAAGTTGTTTAAAATTGTATTCTCTATCTGAATCATGAAAGAAAAAATTTGGGTTTAGTGTCCCTTTAACAGCCTGAAATTGATCTGTGTACACAGAGCAGACGTTGGCTATCGAGCAACAAGTTTTATCAGCCACTTTCCTATTATCTTCCTGTCCAGCAGCTTGAGGTGAGGGTGCCTAACTGCCAATTAATCACTGCAGATTGAAATGCATAGAATAGGTGCAGACCCAATATTATCTAACATGCCAACAATGCAGAGAACTGATTGCAGAAAAATGCAAGTAGAAAAACGTTTTTGTTTATTAAACTTAGTTTCTCTTACAAGGTGTATCCAGTCCATGGATTCATCCTTACTTGTGGGATATTCTCATTCCCTACAGGAAGTGGCAAAGAGAGCACACAGCAAAGCTGTCTATATAGCTCCCCCTCAGGCTCCTCCCCCCCAGTCATTCTCTTTGCCGCTCTAACAAGTAGCATCTCCACGGGAGGGTAAAGTGAATGTGGTGTTAGTTTGTAGTTTTTTATATCTTCAATCAAAAGTTTGTTATTTTGAAATAGTGCCGGTTTGTACTATTTACTCTCTAGCAGAAAGTGATGAAGAATTCTGCTGAGAGGAAAATGATTTTAGCATGTTGCAACTAAAATCCACTGCTGTTCCCACGCAGGACTGAGGAGTACCAAGAAAACTTCAGTTGGGGGGGAACAGTTTGCAGGCTTAACTGCTACAAGGTATGTTCAGTCATCTTTTTCTAGTCAAGACTTAGTAATGCTAGAAGACTGACAAGAATCCCCATGTGGGGAAGGTAAGCCATATTCTGATACTCAGTATAGAAGGAAGGCTTATTTAACAGGGCTAAATGACTGGTGGACACTGTTAAAGGGCAATCAATTATTTTTTTAATAAAATATAATCACTATACATGTTTTTATCACTTTTGGAGTGTTATTATTCCACATGGCAGTATTTTGGACACCTATTCAGGGTTTTGAAGGCCCCACAACTCCGGAGTGGAGAGGGAGGGGGCCTAATTTTCGCGCCTCAGTTGCGCTCTTCATTTTGCAGACAGCTTCATGCAGCTTCAAGTGGAGGGTCCTAAAACTTCATTGAGGAATTCATAGAGGCTTATTTTCATCAGCTAATCCCCAGGGGCAAGGAAGGGCCACAGCAGATTGCTGTGGCATGGTGCTGTAGTTTGCTAACCGGTTGTCAGCTTTACGTTGCTCCGGTTCAGGCATTAAGGGGTTAATTGACTTGATATTTGCTGTGCAACCATTACCAAGCATTAAGATCGTGTGGTGAAATTTTCAGAAAGATTGGATCATTTTTGAACATTTAGTAAAAAAGTGCGCTTTTATTATTTAAAGCCACAGTACCGTTTTTTCTCAAATTGTATTTTTCAGTCTTTAATTGCTGTCTAAGTCTGTTTAACATGTCTGAGCCTACAGATAGACGTTGTTCTATGTGTTTAGTAGCCATGGTGGAACCCCCTTTACATTTGTGTTTAAAGTGTGCTAATGTATCTATGCATTTTAAAGATAACGTTGTTTCACTTAAAAATGTAGCCCAAGATGATTCTTTAACAGAAGGTAATGAGGATAGTCCACCTTCCTCTCCCCATGTGTCGACACCAGTCACGCCCGCGCAAGCTATGCCTAGTACCTCTAGCGCAATGGTCCCTATTACATTACAACAATTAGCAGCAGTCATGGATAATTCCCTTGCGGCATTTTTATCCAAACTGCCAGTTTTTCATAAAAAGCGTGATAGCTCGGTCTTAAGAACAGAGTATGAGCAATCAGAAGCTTTGGAAGGTTTATCTGTTGTACCCTCACAACACTCTGAAATGACCGTGAGGGATGTGCTGTCCGAGGGAGAAATTTCAGATACAGGAAAGATTTCTCAGCGGGCAGAATCAGATTCCTTAGCGTTTAAATTTAAGCTGGAACACCTCCGCGTACTGCTTAAGGAGGTATTGGCTACGCTGGATGATTGCGACCCCATGGTGGTCCCAGAGAAATTGTGTAAAATGGACAGATTCTTAGAAGTCCCTGTATACACTGATGCGTTTCCGATCCCGAAGAGGGTGGCGGACATTGTGGATAGGGAGTGGGAGAGACCAGGGGTACCCTTTGTCCCCCCCCCCATCTTTAAGAAAATTCCATATAACTGATCCCAGGCGGGACGCATGGCAGACGATCCCTAAGGTAGAGGGGGCAATTTCAACACTTGCCAAGCGCCCAACCATACCAATTGAAGACAGTTGTGCTTTCAAAGATCCTATGGATAAAAAATTGGAAGGTTTACTAAAGAAAATATTTGTTCAACAAGGTTTCCTTCTCCAACCTATTGCCTGCATTATTCATGTGAATACTGCAGCGGCTTTCTGGTTTGAGGCGCTGGAGGAGTCGCTCCAGACAGAGACCTCATATGACGAAATTATGGATAGAATTAAAGCTCTGAAGCTGGCTAATTCTTTTATAACAGATGTCGCTTTGCAATGAGCCAAGTTAGCGGCGAAAAATTCTGGGTTTGCCATCATGGCGCGCAGAGCGCTCTGGCTGAAATCATGGTCGGCCGATGTGTCGACTAAAACTAAGTTACTGAATATCCCTTTCAAGGGAAAGACCCTTTTCAGGCCAGAGTTGAAAGAGATTATTTCGGATATCACTGGGGGAAAGGGCCATGCCCTTCCGCAAGATAGGCCTTTTAAGGCTAAAAACAAGGCTAATTTTCGTTCCTTTCGCAACTTCAGGAGCGGTCCTGCTTCAACCTCTGCAACCGCAAAGCAGGAGGGTAACACTTCACAGCCCAAGGCAACCTGGAAGCCTTTGCAGGGCTGGAACAAGGGTAAACAGGCCAAGAAGCCTGCAGATGCTACTAAGACAGCACGAAGGGGTAGCCCCCGATCCGGGACCGGATCTGGTAGGGGGCAGACTCTCTCTTTTTGCTCAGGCTTGGGCAAGAGATGTTCCCGATCCCTGGGCATTAGAGATAGTTGCTCAGGGATATCTTCTAGGGATTCAATGACCTTCCTCCAAGGGGGAGGTTCCACATTTCTCGTCTGTCTTCAGACCAGACAAAGAAAGAGGCGTTCTTACGCTGCATAGAAGATCTGATCAAGATGGGAGTGATATGTCCAGTTCCAATTACAGAACAAGGACTGGGTTTTTACTCAAACCTATTTGTGGTTCCCAAAAAGGAAGGAACTCTCAGACCAATCCTGGATCTAAAAATTCTAAACAAATTCCTCAGAGTTCCATCCTTCAAGATGGAGACCATTCGGACAATCTTACCAATGATCCAGGAAGGTCAATATAGGACTACCGTGGATCTAAAGGATGCGTACCTTCATATTCCTATCCACAAAGATCACCATCAGTTCCTAAGGTTCGCTTTTCTGGACAAGCATTACTAGTTCGTGGCCCTTCCCTTCGGGTTGGCCACCACTCCAAGAATTTTCACAAAGGTGCTAGGGTCCCTTCTAGCGGTTCTAAGACCGCGGGGCATTGCAGTAGCACCCTGTCTGGACGACATCTTGATTCAGGCGTCGTCTTTTCCCAGAGCCAAGCCTCATACGGATATTGTTCTGGCCTTTCTAAGGTCTCATGGGTGGAAGGTGAACACCGAAAAAAGTTCTCTGTCCCCACTCACAAGGGTTCCCTTCCTGGGAACATTAATAGACTCAGTAGAAATGAAAATCTTTCTGACGGAGGTCAGAAAATTAAAGCTTCTAAATACTTGCTGAGCTCTTCACTCAATTCCTCGGCCATCTGTAGCTCAGTGCATGGAGGTTATCGGATTAATGGTAGCAGCAATGGACGTAGTCCCCTTTGCTCGAATTCATCTCAGACCACTGCAATTGTGCATGCTCAAACAGTGGAATGGGGATTATGCAGATTTGTCTCCTCAAATCCAACTGGACCAGGAAACCAGAGATTCTCTTCTCTGGTGGTTGTCTCAGGATCACCTGTCTCAGGGAATGTGCTTCCGCAGACCGGAGTGGATCATTGTAACGACCGACGGCAGTCTGTTAGGCTGGGGCGCGGTCTGGGGCTCCCTGAAAGCTCAGGGCCTATGGTCTCGGGAAGAGTCTCTTCTCCCGATTTAAACATTTTGGAGCTGAGAGCGATATTCAATACGCTCCAGGCTTGGCCTCAGCTAGCGACGGCCAAGTTCATCAGATTTCAGTCGGACAACATCACGACTGTAGCATACATCAATCATCAGGGAGGAACAAAGAGTTCCTTAGCGATGAAGGAAGTAACCAAGATAATCAGGTGGGCGGAGGGTCACTCTTGCCACCTATCTGCGATTCACATCCCAGGAGTAGACAACTGGGAAGCGGATTTCCTAAGTCGTCAGACTTTTCACCCGGGGGAGTGGGAACTTCACCCGGAGGTATTTGCTCAGCTGACTCAGCTTTGGGGCATTCCAGAGTTGGATCTGATGGCGTCCTGTCAGAACACCAAACTTCCTCTTTACGGATCCAGGTCCAGGGACCCCAAGCGGCTTTGAATCAGTCATAGATACTCTGATCCAAGCTAGAAAACCTGTCACCAGGAAAATTTACCATAAGATATGGCGGAAATATCTTTGTTTGTGTGAATCCAAGGGTTACTCGTGGAGTAAGATTAGGATTCCTAGGATATTGTCTTTTCTCCAAGGATTGGAGAAAGGGTTATCAGCTAGTACATTAAAGGGACAGATATCTGCTCTGTCTATCTTGTTACACAAGCGTCTGGCAGAATTACCAGACGTTCAAGCGTTTGCACAGGCTTTAGTCAGAATCAAGCCTGTCTATAAACCTGTGGCTCCTCCATGGAGTCTAAATTTTGTTCTTTCAGTTCTTCAAGGGGTTCCGTTTGAACCTTTACATTCCATAGATATTAAGTTATTATCTTGGAAAGTTTTGTTTTTGGTAGCTATATCTTCTGCTCGAAGAGTTTCAGAATTATCTGCTTTGCAGTGTAATTCACCCTATCTGGTGTTCCATGCAGATAAGGTAGTTTTGCGTAGTGGTTTCTAATAAGAATATTAACCAGGAAATCATTGTTCCTTCTCTGGGTCCTAATCCATCCTCAAGGAAGGAACGACTATTGCACAATCTTGATGTGGTTCGTGCTTTAAAATTCTATTTACAAGCAACTAAGGATTTCAGACAAACATCATCCTTGTTTGTTGTCTATTCTGGTAAGAGGAGAGGTCAGAAAGCAACTGCTACCTCTCTTTCCTTCTGGCTGAAAAGCATCATCCGATTGGCTTATGAGACTGCTGGACAGCAGCCTCCTGAACGAATTACAGCTCATTCCACCAGAGCTGTGGCTTCCTCAAGAATGAGGCTTCTGTTGAACAGATTTGTAAGGCAGTGACTTGGTCTTCACTGCATACTTTTGCCAAATTTGGACAGCTTTGCTGTGTGCTCTCTTTGCCACTTCCTGTAGGGAATGAGAATATCCCACAAGTAAGGATGAATCCGTGGACTGGATACACCGTAAGAGAAAGTAATTTATCAGGTAAGCATAAATTCTGTTTTTATGATGATGCAGTCTGTTGTGTGATTATTTAAATAGGTGCTGTTAGCAAATGTTTTTGTTCATTAAACTTAGTTTGATGATACAATCTATATTATTAGGTTTATAATGCTGTTTAGCATTTAAAGTCTTCATTTCAAAGCTTTAAAAATAATGTATTAGGTGTTACTTATGACAATTTTGACACTTATGGAACCACATTATTTTAGGGGTTTTTTTTGTTTTCTTCCCTCCACCTAAAAGATTTCAGTTTGTTTTTCAATTGAGTTGTACAGTTTATAGGTCACATTAAAGGTGGAAAAGTTCTGAAATTATTTATCTTTCTCATTTTTTTTACATCACAGAAACCTGACATTTTAACAGGGGTGTGTAGACTTTTATATCCACTGTATGTGTGTGTGTATGTATGTATATATATATATATATATATATATATATATATATATATATATATATATATATATATATATATATATATATATATATATATACACACAATTTTGTGCCTTTTATGCTTTTAAATCATTCTACAGATAACGGATTTGTTACTGTACTAATAACAGTCTATCATCTCTTACCCATACAGGCAGCTGGCACTTAAGGCATTAAATGAGCGTTTGAAGTGTGTAGAAGACCAGACCTCTTGGCCAAGTATGGAGGAGGAGGAGGATGAAGATAGCGGTCGAGAAGAAAACTCTTTCAATGAAGAGAGTAGTACAGATAAGCCAGAACAAGACCTTGCCAAGGCACCACAACAAGAGGCCATGCCCCATGTGTAATGGCTTACTAGGAACTATCTTGTCAGTGACCAGCCTTGTGCTCACCTCCGCCCATATGGTGAGAGGTGACTGCAGATGTGTTGTGATGGGACTGGAAAAATTGTCCCAAGTAAACACTAAGAAAATATACCCCACAGGGTCCCTCCATGCTGCCAACTGCTTATATTAATCTATCTACACGGTGGGTCAGCTCAGAGTAGGGGTCACAGAATTCCTGAGAGGACTTGGGGTATCTGCGCCCTGCCCCGGCAATCAACTCCTCTCACCGCAAGGGCTCCTTGGGCCATCTTGTTGCAACGTCAACCCCAACGTCTCAATTCCTTCATCTACTGAAGCCAAATGATGAGAATCCCAGTGAGAATGAAAAGTGCAGGGAGGACTACACAAAAAACTTTCTTGAGCGGCTGTATATGTTCCGCTTCTCCCTGTTCTAAATGAAGAGCCCACTCTGCGCCACCTAATTTGGGGTGGAACTCAGGGCATCCCTTTATTTTTTATTTTATAGGGGGTATTTTTTTTTTTTTTTCTTCACGTGATTTCTTTTGTTGCTCTGCATGGGGGGGGGATGCAGCTGTGTATTGGGAAGGAAGAGGGACATTTTCATTCTTTTTATGGTATAAAAGAATATTTTCTGACTAGCGAAATGTTATTGCTGATTTTCTGTCTGGATTAAATCTTTTGGAGATGAACTGTTTTCTGCCATTGTGTTCAATAATTTTACATATTTTACTGTTTTAAAGGGACAGTCAACACCAGAATTATTGTTGTTTTAAAAGATAGATAATCCCTTAATTACCAATTCCCCAGTTTTGCATAACAAACACAGTTATAATTATACATGTTTTACCTTTGTAATTACCTTGTATTTAATCCTCAGCAGACTGCCCCCTTATTTCAGTTCTTTTGACAGACTTGCATTTTAGCCAATCAGAGCTGTCTCCATGGTAAATTCACATGCATGAGCTCAATGTTATCTATATGAAACACGTGAACTAATGCCCTCTAGTGTTGAAAAACTATCAAAATACATTTAGATTAGAGGTGGCTTTCAAGGTCTAAGAAATTAGCATATGAACCTCCTAGGTTTAAGAATACTAAGAGAACAAAGCAAAATTGGTGATAAAAGTAAATTGGAAAATTGTTTAAAATTACATGCCCTATTTGAAACATGAAAGTTTTTTTGGACTTGACTGTCCCCTTTAAAGGGGCATTCCGGTCAAAATTTAAATGCACATAGATAAATTACATCTTTGAATAGAAATGTATTTGCATTATACATGTATTGGCAAAAATGTTTCTAGTAAAAGTTATCACTGTTTGTTTTAGTGTTTATATTTTTCTCTACATGTGAAGCATAGCTAGATAGTCTCAGTGCACCAACATTTTAAATACTGCAGCTGCAATTAACAAATTGAGTCATTACCTGATTGTACAAGCACCTTAGGCTCTCTGTTGTGATTAAAATGCTGGTGCGCGGCCCTTTTGAAACAGCTATAGCTTTTATTAGAAGCATTTTTGCTAATACGTGTATATTCAAAACTGAAATGCATCCATGTGGATTCCAATTTTGGCTGGATTGTCCCTTTTAAAAAGAAACTCTTTGTGTGAGTTTTTTTTCTTTTTTTTTACTCCAAAGCATTAACAGCTGCTAAAACCAGAAAACAGCTGTCGCCTTGAAGTGGCAGTCTGTCATTGACTATAGTTTTCATAGCTCCCATAAACCGTGTACAGCATTGCAACACAAGCTTTTCTTACCCAGCTGCCTCGTACAGTTGTAGCAGACTCTGTGTAACTAAATTTCTGCACCATTGGTAAACAACTATTACTACACATAGCAACTTTCATAGGAGCTAGACCTTATTTCTACTACAAATCTACATAGCAGATGAGTTTGAAAAAAGACAGAAGTCCATGGAGTTCAACCTTTACAAATCTTAATTTATTTAAAATTAAAGCTATTAAGAAAAGGTGACCAATTTGACACAAGCAATAAATATTGAATTCTGTTTCTAGCCAGAAATGTATGTAAGATATTGGCATGTACTACCTCCTTAGGCAATGAGTTACACAATTTGATTGCTCTTACAGTGAAAAAACAGAATTTATGCTTACCTGATAAATTTCTTTCTCTTACGGTGTATTCAGTCCACGGATTCATCCTTACTTGTGGGGAATTCTCAATCCCTACAGGAAGTGGCAAAGAGAGCACACAGCAAAGCTGTCCATATAGCTCCCCTCAGGCTCCGCCCCCCCCAGTCATTCGACCGACGGTTAGGAGAAAAAGGAGAACCATAGGGTGCAGTGGTGACTGTAGTTATAAAATTTGAACCTGACTTAAATGTCAGGGCGGGCCGTGGACTGAATACACCGTAAGAGAAAGAAATTTATCAGGTAAGCATAAATTCTGTTTTCTCTTACTTGGTGTATTCAGTGCACGGATTCATCCTTACTTGTGGGATACCAATACCAAAGCAATAGGACACGGATGAAGGGAGGGAACAAGTCAGGTCACCTAAATGGAAGGCACCACTGCTTGCAAAACCTTTCTCCCAAAAATAGCCTCAGAAGAAGCAAAAGTATCGAATTTGTAAAATTTGGCAAATGTATGCAGTAAAGACCAAGTCGCTGCCTTACAAATCTGTTCAACAGAAGCCTCATTCTTGAAAGCCCATGTGGCAGCCACAGCTCTGGTAGAATGAGCTGTGATTCGTTCAGGAGGCTGCTGTCCAGCAGTCTCATAAGCCAATCGGATGATGCTTTTCAGCCAAAAGGAAAGAGAGGTAGCAGTCGCTTTCTGACCTCTCCTCTTACCAGAATAGACAACAAACAAGGATGATGTTTGTCTGAAGTCTTTAGTTGCTTTTAAATAGAATTTTAAAGCATGAACCACGTCAAGATTGTGTAAAAGTCGTTCCTTTCTAGAAACTGGATTAGGACACAGAGAAGGAACAATAATTTCCTGGTTAATATTCTTATTAGAAACCACTTTTCTCCAACATAGGTGTGTCCGGTCCACGGCGTCATCCTTACTTGTGGGATATTCTCTTCCCCAACAGGAAATGGCAAAGAGCCCAGCAAAGCTGGTCACATGATCCCTCCTAGGCTCCGCCTTCCCCAGTCATTCTCTTTGCCGTTGTACAGGCAAAAGATGGCTTAGAGTTTTTTGGTGTTTAAATGTAGTTTTTATTCTTCAATCAAGAGTTTGTTATTTTAAAATAGTGCTGGTATGTACTATTTACTCTGAAACAGGAAAGAGATGAAGATTTCTGTTTGTAAGAGGAAAATGATTTTAGCAACCGTTACTAAAATAGATGGCTGTTTCCACACAGGACTGTTGAGAGGAATTAACTTCAGTTGGGGGAAACAGTGAGCAGACTTTTGCTGCTTGAGGTATGACACATTTCTAACAAGACTCGGTAATGCTGGAAGCTGTCATTTTCCCTATGGGAACCGGTAAGCCATTTTCTTAGTTTAAGTAAAAGAATAAAGGGCTTCATTAGGGCTTAAAAAAACTGGTAGACATTTTTCTGGGCTAAAACGATTACTTTACTAAGTATATTTGGCAGATTATTACTTTTAATAGTTGTTAAATCTTGGGGATTGTTTTAATAAAAACGGCAGGCACTGTATTGGACACCTTTTTCACTGGGGGCCTTTTCTAGTCATAGACAGAGCCTCATTTTCGCGCCTCTAATGCGCAGTTGTTTTTGGAAAGCATGGCATGCAGATGCATGTGTGAGGAGCTAAGAACCACTGAAAAAGCTTATAGAAGGCATCATTTGGTATCGTATTCCCCTCTGGGCTTGGTTGGGTCTCAGCAAAGCAGATACCTGGGACTGTATAGGGGTTAAATGTAAAAACGGCTCCGGTTCCGTTATTTTAAGGGTTAAAGCTTTCAAATTTGGTGTGCAATACTTTTAAGGCTTTAAGTTACTGTGGTGAAATTTTGGTGAAATTTGAACAATTCCTTCATACTTTTTCACATATTCAGTAATAAAGTGTGTTCAGTTTGAAATTTAAAGGGACAGTAACGGTTTTATTGTAAAACGTTTTTTGTGCTTTGTTGACAAGTTTAAGCCTGTTTAACATGTCTGAACCATCAGATAACGATGTTCTATATGTATGAAAGCCAATGTGTCTCCCCATTTAAATATATGTGATATATTTGTGTCATAATGTCCAAACAAAGTAGGGATAATAATGCCATAGATATGATATTGCCCAAGATGATTCCTCTAATGAGGGGAGTAAGCATGGTACTGCATCATCCCCTTCTGTGTCTACACCAGTTTTGCCCACACAAGAGGCCCCTAGTACATCTAGTGCGCCAATACTTATTACCATACAACAATTAATGGCTGTAATGGATAATTCTATTGCATGCATTTTTTCCAAAATGCCTACTTATCAGAGAAAGCGTGATTGCTCTGTTTTAAACATTGAAGAGCAAGAGGACGCTGATGATATCTGTTCTGACATACCCTCACACCTATCTGAAGGGGCCAGGAGGGAGAAATTTCAGATTCAGGGAAAATTTCTCAACAAGCAGAACCTGATATTGTAACTTTTAAATTTAAATTTCAACATCTCCACGCACTACTTAAGGAGGTATTATCTACTCTGGATGATTGTGACAATTTGGTCATTCCAGAGAAATTAGGTAAGATGGACAAGTTCCTAGAGGTTCCGGTGCCCCCCGATGTTTTTCCTATACCCAAGCGGGTGGCGGACATAGTAAATAAGGAGTGGGAAAGGCCCGGCATACCTTTTGTCCTCCCCCTATATTTAAGAAATTAGTTCCTATAGTCGACCCCAGAAAGGACTTATAGCATACAGTCCCCAAGGTCGAGGGGGCGGTTTCTACTCTAAACAAACGCACTTCTATTCCTATAGAAGATAGTTGTGCTTTCAAGATCCTATGGATTAAAGGTTAGAGGGTTTGCTTAAAAAGATGTTTGTTCAGCAAGGTTACCTTCTACAACCAATTTCATGCATTGTTCCTGTCACTACAGCTGCGTGTTTCTGGTTCGAAGAACTAGAAAAGTCGCTCATTAAAGAATCTTCGTACGAGGAGGTTTTGGACAGAGTTCAAGCTCTTAAATTGGCTAACTCTTTTTTATTTTAGATGCCGCTTTGCAATTAGCTAGATTAGCGGCGAATAATTCAGGGTTTGCTATCGTGGCGCGCAGAGCGCTTTTGCTTAACATCCCTTTCAAGGGTAAAACACTGTTTGGCCCTGACTTGAAAGAGATTATTTCAGACATCACTGGGGGAAAGGGCCACGCCCTTCCTCTGGATAGGTCTTTAAGGCTAAAAAGAAGCCAAATTTTCGTCCCTTTCGCAGAAACGGACCAGCCTCAAATTCTACACCCTCTAAGCAAGAGGGTAATACTTCTCAAACCAAGCCAGCCTGGAGGCCGATGCAAGGCTGGAACAAGGGTAAGCAGGCCAAGTCACCTGCCACTGCTACCAAAACAGCATGAAGTGTTGGCCCCCGATCTGGGAAGGATCTGGTGGGGGGCAGACTTTCTCTCTTTGCTCAGGCTGGGGCAAGAGATGTTCAGGATCCTTGCGCGCTAGAAATAGTTTCTCAAGGTTATCTCCTGGAATTCAGGGAACTACCCCCAAGGGGAAGGTTCCACGGGTCTCAATTATCTTCAAACAGGCATTCTTACACTGTGTAGAAGACCTGTTAAGCATGGGAGTGATTCATCCTGTTCCATTAGGAGAACAAGGGATGGGTTTTTACTCCAACCTGTTCATAATTCCCAAAAAAGAGGGAACATTCAGACATATTTTAGATCTCAAGATTCTAAACAAGTTTCTAAGGGTTTCATCATTCAAAATGGAAACCATTCGAACGATCCTTCCTACCATCCAGGAAGGTCAATTCATGACCACGGTGGACTTAAAGGATGCGTACCTACGTATTCCTATCCACAAGGAACATTTTCGGTTCCTAAGGTTCGCCTTTCTGGACAAGCATTACCTGTGGCACTTCCATTCGGATTAGCCACTGCTCCAAGGATTTTCACAAGGGTACTAGGGTCCCTTCTAGCGGTGCTAAGACCAAGGGGCATTGCAGTAGTACCTTACTTGGACAACATCCTGATTCAAGTGTCGTCTCTGTCAAAAGCAAGGGCTCATACGGACATTGTCCTAGCCTTTCTCAGATCTCACAGGTGGAAAGTGAACATAGAAAAAAGTTCTCTGTCCCCGTCAACAAGAGTTCCCTTCTTGGGAACAATAATAGTTTCCTTAGAAATGAAGGTTTTTCTGACAGAGGCCAGAAAATCAAAACTTCTAAGCTCTTGTCAGGTACTTCATTCTGTTCTTCTTCCTTCCATAGCGCAGTCCATGGAAGTAATAGGTTTGATGGTTGCGGCAATGGACATAGTTCCTTTTGCACGAATTCATCTAAGACCATTGCACCTGTGCATGCTCAGACAGTGGAATGGGGATTATACAGACTTGTCTCCGACGATACAAGTAGATCAAATAACCAGAGATTCACTCCGTTGGTGGCTGACCCTGGACAACCTGTCACAGGGAATGAGCTTCCGCAGACCAGAGTAGGTCATTGTCACGACCGACGCCAGTCTGGTGGGCTGGGGCGCGGTCTGGGAACCCCTGAAAACTCAGGGTCTATGGTTTCGGGAAGACTCTCTTCTCCCGATAAACATAATGGAACTGAGAGCGATATTCAATGCTCTCAAGGCTTGGCCTCGACTAGCAAAGGCCAAATTCATAAGGTTTCAATCAGACATCATGACGACTGTTACATATATCAACCATCAGGGGGTAACAAGGAGTTCCCTGGCGATGGAGGAGCATCCGGGGGAGTGGGAACTCCATCTGGAAATCTTTGCCCAAATAACTCAATTATGGGGCATTCCAGACATGGTTCTGATGGCCTCTCGTCAGAACTTCATGGTCCCTTGTTACGGGTCCAAATCCAGGGATCCCAAGGCGACTCTATTGGATACAATAGTAGCACCTTGGATCTTCAACCTAGCTTATGTATTCCCACCGTTTCCTCTCATTCCCAGGCTGGTAGCCAGGATCAATCTGGAGAGGGCTTGGGTGACCTTGATAGTTCCTGTGTGGCCACGCAGGACTTGGTATGCAGACCTGGTGAATGTGTCATCGGCTCCACCATGGAAGCTACCTTTGAGACAGGACCTTCTTATTCAGGGTCCATTCGAACATCCAAATCTGGTTTTCCTCCAACTGACTGCTTGGAGTTTGAACGCTTGATTTTATCAAAGCGTGGGTTTTCAGATTCTGTAATAGATACTCTTATTCAGGCTAGAAAGCCTGTAACTAGAAAAATTTACCATAATATATGGAAAAAATATATCTGTTGGTGTGAATCTAAAGGATTCCCATGGAACAAGATAAAAATTCCTAAGATTCTTTCCTTTCTACAAGAAGGTTTGGAGAAAGGATTTTCTGCGAGTTCTCTGAAGGGACAGATCTCTGCTTTATCTGTTTTACTTCACAAAAGGCTGGCAGCTGTGCCAGACGTTTAAGCGTTTGTTCAGGCTCTGGTTAGAAGCAAGCCTGTTTACAGACCTTTGACTCTTCCCTGGAGTCTTAATCTAGTTCTTTCAGTTCTTCAAGGGGTTCCGTTTGAACCCTTACATTCCGTAGATATTAAGTTATTATCTTGGAAAGTTTTGTTTTAGGTTGCAATTTCTTCCGCTAGAAGAGTTTCTGAGTTATCTGCTCTGCAGTGTTCTCCGCCCTATCTGGTCCATGCAGATAAGGTGGTTTTACGTACTGAGCCTGGTTTTCTTCCGAAGGTTGTTTCCAACAAAAATATTAACCAGGAGATAGTTGTACCTTCTTTGTGTCCGAATCCAGTTTCATAGAAGGAACGTTTGTTACACAATTTGGACGTTGTCCGTGCTCTAAAATTCTATTTAGATGCTACAAAGGATTTCAGACAAACATCTTCCTTGTTTGTTGTTTATTCTGGTAAAAGGAGAGGTCAAAAAGCAACTTCTACCTCTCTATCTTTTTGGCTTAAAAGCATCATCAGATTGGCTTATGAGACTGCCGGACGGCAGCCTCCTGAAAGAATCACAGCTCATTCCACTAGGGCCGTGGCTTCCACATGGGCCTTTAAGAACGAGGCTTCTGTTGATCAGATATGTAAGGCAGCGACTTGGTCTTCACTGCACACTTTTACCAACTTTTACAAATTTGATACTTTTGCTTCTTCTGAGGCTATTTTTGGGAGAAAGGTTTTGCAAACCGTGGTGCCTTCCATCTAGGTGACCTGATTTGCTCCCTCCCATCATCCGTGTCCTAAAGCTTTGGTATTGGTTCCCACAAGTAAGGATGACGCCGTGGACCGGACACACCTATGTTGGAGAAAACAGAATTTATGTTTACCTGATAAATTACTTTCTCCAACGGTGTGTCCGGTCCACGGCCCGCCCTGGTTTTTTAATCAGGTCTGATGATTTATTTTCTTTAACTACAGTCACCACGGTATCATATGATTTCTCCTATGCAAATATTCCTCCTTTACGTCGGTCGAATGACTGGGGAAGGCGGAGCCTAGGAGG
Organism: Bombina bombina; assembly: GCF_027579735.1. Taxonomy (NCBI): domain Eukaryota; kingdom Metazoa; phylum Chordata; class Amphibia; order Anura; family Bombinatoridae; genus Bombina; species Bombina bombina. The sequence goes on from NC_069505.1 coordinate 388,420,748, forward strand.
GATCATGTGACCAGCTTTGCTGGGCTCTTTGCCATTTCCTGTTGGGGAAGAGAATATCCCACAAGTAAGGATGACGCCGTGGACCGGACACACCGTTGGAGAAAGTAATTTATCAGGTAAACATAAATTCTGTTTTTAAAGAAAACCAGGTTTGGTACGCAAAACAACCTTATCTGCATGGAACACCAGATAGGGTGAATCACACTGCAAAGCATACAATTCAGAGACTCTTCGAGCAGAAGAAATAGCTACTAAAAACAAAACTTTCCAAGATAATAACTTAATATCTATGGAATGTAAAGGTTCAAACGGAACCCCTTGAAGAACTGAAAGAACCAAATTTAGACTCCAAGGAGGAGCCACAGGCTTGTAAACAGGCTTGATTCTAACAAGGGCCTGTGCAAACACCTGAACGTCTGGTACAGCTGTCAGGCGCTTATGTAACAGAATAGACAGAGCAGATATCTGTCCCTTTAAGAAACTAGCTGACAGACCTTTTTCCAATCCTCCTTGGAGAAAAGCCAGTATCCTTGGAATCCTAACCTTACTCCACGAGTAACCCTTGGATTCACACCAACTAAGATATTTCCGCCATATCTTATGGTAAATTTTCCTTGTGACAGGCTTTCTGGCCTGTATCAAAGTAACTATAACTGATTCAGAGAAACCACGCTTAGCTAGGATTAAGCGTTCAATCTCCAAGCAGTCAGTTGCAGAGAAACTAGATTTGGATGCTTGAAAGGACCTTGAATTAGAAGATCCTGCCTCGATGGCAGTTTCCATGGTGGGACCGATGACATGTCCACTAGGTCTGCATACCAAGTCCTGCGTGGCCACGCAGGCGCTATCAGGATTACCGAAGCCTTCTCCTGTTTGATTCTGGCTATTAGCCGAGGGAGAAGAGGAAACGGTGGAAAGACATAAGCTAGACTGAATGACCAAGGCGCTATTAAAGCATCTATCAATGCCGCCTTGGGATCCCTGGATCTGGATCCGTAAAGGGGAAGTTTGGTGTTCTGACGGGATGCCATCAGATCCAATTCCGGAATACCCCATAGCTGGGTCAGCTGAACAAAAACCTCCGGGTGGAGTTCCCACTCCCCCGGATGAAAAGTCTGACGACTTATAAAATCCGCCTCCCAGTGGTCTACCCCTGGTATGTGAATTGCAGATAGATGGCAGGAGTGATCCTCCGCCCATTTGATGATCCTGGATACCTCCTTCATCGCTAGGGAACTCTTTGTTCCTCCCTGATGATTGATGTACGCTACAGTCGTGATGTTGTCTGACTGAAATCTGAGGAATTTGGCCTCCGCTAGTTGAGGCCATGCTTGGAGCGTGTTGAATATCGCTCTCAGCTCCAAAATGTTTATTGGGAGAAGAGATTCTTCCCGAGACCATGTACCCTGAGCCTTCAGGGAGTTCCAGACCGCACCCCAGCCTAACAGACTGGCGTCCGTCGTGACAATGATCCACTCCGGTCTGCGGAAACTCATTCCCTGAGACAGGTGAACTTGAGACAACCACCAGAGAAGAGAGTCTCTGGTTTTCTGGTCCATTTGTATTTGAGGAGATAAATCTGCGTAATCCCCATTCCACTGCTTGAGCATGCACAGTTGCAGTGGTCTGAGATGAATTCGGGCAAAAGGGACTACGTCCATTGCCGCCACCATTAAACCAATTACCTCCATGCACTGAGCCACGGAAGGCTGAGGAATGGAATGAAGAGCTCGGCAGGTGACAGTTTGGACTTCCTGACCTCTGTCAGAAAATTTTTCATTTCTACCGAATCTATTAGTTTTCCCAGGAAGGGAACCCTTGTAAGCGGGGACAGAGAACTTTTTTCTACGTTCACTTTCCACCCGTGAGACCTTAGAAAGGCCAGAACAATGTCCGTATGAGCCTTGGCTCTGTGGAAAGACGATGCCTGTATTAATATGTCGTTTAGGTAAGGTGCTACTGCAATGCCCCGCGGTCTTAACACCGCCAGAAGGGACCCTAGCACCTTTGTGAAAATTCTGGGAGTGGTGGCCAACCCGAAAGGAAGGGCCACGAACTGGTAATGTTTGTCCAGAAAGGGGAACCTTAGGAACTGATGGTGATCTTTGTGGATAGGAATATGTAGGTACGCATCCTTTAGATCCACGGTAGTCATATATTGACCTTCCTGGATCATCGGCAAGATTGTCCGAATGGTTTCCATCTTGAAAGACGGGACTCTGAGGAATTTGTTTAAAATCTTTAGATCCAGGATTGGCCTGAAAGTTCCCTCCTTTTTGGGAACTACGAACAGGTTTGAGTAAAAACCTAGTCCTTGTTCTGCAATTGGAACTGGGTGTATTACTCCCATTCTTAGGAGATCTTCTACACAGCGTAAGAACGCCTGTTTCTTTGTTTGGTCTGAAGACAAACGAGAACTGTGGAACCTTCCCCTTGGGGGAGAATCCTTGAATTCTAGAAGGTACCCCTGAGCAACTATTTCTAATGCCCAGGGATCCGGAACGTCTCTTTCCCAAGCCTGAGCAAAGAGAGAAAGTCTGCCCCCTACTAGATCCAGTCCCGGATCGGGGGCTACCCCTTCATGCTGTCTTGGTAGCAGGAGCAGGCTTCTTGGCCTGTTTACCCTTATTCCAGCTCTGCAGAGGTTTCCAGGTTGCTTTGGGCTGGGAAGAGTTATCTTGCTTTGCGACAGCAGAGGTTGCAGCTGGTCCGCTCCTGAAGTTGCGAAAGGAGCGAAAATTAGCCTTAAACGGCCTATCTTGTGGAAGGGCATGACCCTTGCCCCCAGTGATATCTGAAATAATTTCTTTCAGCTCTGGGCCGAAAAGAGTCTTCCCCTTGAAGGGAATATTTAACAGTTTTATTTTGGACGACACATCCGCCGACCATGATTTGAGCCAAAGCGCTCTTCGCGCCATGATGGCAAAGCCTGAGTTTTTTGCCGCTGGAAAGCGGCATCAGTGATAAAAGAATTAGCCAGCTTCAGAGCATGAATTCTATCCATGACCTCATCGTATGAAGTCTCCCTCTGGAGCGACTCCTCCAGGGCCTTGAACCAAAAAGCCGCTGCAGTAGTTACAGGAATTATGCAGGCAATTGGTTGAAGTAGAAAACCTTGCTGAACAAAAATTTTCTTCAGCAATCCTTCCAATTTTTTATCCATAGGATCTTTGAAAGCACAACTGTCCTCTATTGGTATAGTTGTACGCTTAGCAAGTGTTGAAACTGCCCCCTCCACCTTAGGGACCGTCTGCCACTCGTCCCGTCTGGGGTCATTTATGGGGAACATTTTCTTAAAGATAGGGGGGGGGAACAAAGGGTACACCTGGTCTCCCACTCCCTAGTCACAATATCCGCCACCCTCTTTGGGATCGGAAATGCCTCAGTGTATACGAGGACCTCTAAAAACCTGTCCATCTTACACAATTTTTCTGGGACCACCATGGGGTCACAATCATCCAGCGTAGCTAAAACCTCCTTAAGCAGTACGCGGAGGTGTTCCAGCTTAAATTTAAACGCTAAGGAATCTGAATCTGCCCGCTGAGAAACTTTCCCTGTATCAGAAATTTCTCCCTCACACAGACCTTCCCTCACCGCTACTTCTGAGTTTTGTGAGGGTACTACAGATAAATTATCCACAGCGTCAGATTGCTCATCCTCTGTATTTAAAACTGAGCTATCGCGCTTTCTTGGAAAAACTGGCAGTTTGGATAAAAATGCTGCAAGGGAATTATCCATCACTGCTGCTAATTGTTGTAAAGTAATAGGGGCCAATGCGCTAGAGGTACTAGGCATCGCTTGCGCGGGCGTAACTGGTGTCGACACATGGGGAGAGGAAGAAGGACTATCCTCATTACCCTCTGTTAAAGAATCATCTTGGGCTACATTTTTAAGTGTCATTGGATGGTCTTTAAAATGCTTAGATGTTTTAGCACACTTTACACATAAATGCAATGGGGGTACCGCCATGGCTTTCAAACATAAAGAACAAGGTCTATCTGAAGTCTCAGACATGTTTGACATACTTATACAGCACTACAATACAGAAAAAAAATCACTTTTTGAAAAAACTTTACTGTGTCTTTAAATAATAAAAAGCACACACTTTTTTTCCAAATCACCAAAAAACATCCTATCTTTATGAAAATTTCAACACCTGATCCCAATGCTTTGAAATGATTGCACACAAATTTTTAAATCGATTAACCCCTTATTGACCAAACCGGAGCAAATTGCAGTAAACAACCGGTTTAACACACTACAGCACGATGCCACAGTCTTTGCTGCGGCCCTACCTTCACTTAGGGTTATTTGTAGCAGAAATATAAGCCTCCTTGATGTCCTCCTGCACTCTCAGGACTCTACACATGAAGCTGCATGAGTTATCTTGCAAATCAACTGCGCAACTGAGGCGCGAAAATGAGGCCCCCTTCAGTCCAGAGTTATGGGGCCTTCCGAAGTCAGACTAGGCGTCTGATAATATGCCAGGCGAAATAAAAACCCCAAAAAGTGTTTATAACGTTTTAAACACTTAAATATTCCATCAATAAAATAATCGATTTAGCCCATCACAGTGTCTACCAATATTTAAGCCCTTAACTGAAGCCATCCTTCTATACTGTGTTTCAGAAAATGGCTTACCTTCCCTCATGGGGATCTCTGTCAGTCTTCTAGCATTACCAGGTCTTGTTAGAAATAAATGACTGAGCATACCTTAAGCAGTTAAGCCTGCAAACTGTTCCCCCCAACTGAAGTTCTCCGGTACTCAACAGTCCTGTGTGGGAACAGCAATGGATTTTAGTTACAACATGCTAAAATCTTTTTCCTCTCCGCAGAAATCTTCATCACTTTCTGCCTCAGAGTAAATAGTACAAACCGGCACTATTTTAAGGTTGAAATAATTCTTTATTAAGTTTTTCAAAATACAGAAAGTAAGAAAAAGAATAACATAAAAAATCCCTTCTTGGATTCATCTCTCCCTTTGTGTCCCTGAAAGTAAATGTAGTTAATACTTCATTGTAAAAGACGTGGAACACAAGTAAGATAACAAAATCATATCGCATCATTAAGGCACAAGTCACAACCTATCTTTTGGAATAAACCAAAGAAATTAAAACCTGTAATTAAAAGGGAAGAAGAAAAAAAAAAAAGGAAAAAAAAAAAAAGGTGATTTACAAAGAAAGAGAAAGATAATAGCCATATTAGCTGTTTCTCCAAATTTCTCCTCCACGTTAACTCCTCACTCCCGGACCACCAGAACCAGTACATCCTCCATCACTAATATATCTCTGCTGTCACCTCCCTACCTCACCCCCAACAAAAATTGTTGTCTGTGTGTTAGTCCTGCGCCTTATACATTATCCAGTGGAACCATGTGTTCTGAAAGATTGTCTGAGTATCCTGTATATAAGCTGCTTGTTCATACATATTGTAGAAAAGTGTGATTTTTGCAATTATCTCATCTCGTGTAGGTGGACCTACCTTCCAATGACGTGCTATGCAGATCCTAGTAGCTGTACATGTTATTTTAATAAAATGATTTACATATTTATTAAATTTTTTATTTTGTTCGTGTAATAAAGCCTGTGGGAGTGACAAATGTATTGGTTCATCCAGGATGACACTAAGAAGTTTGGAAAGATCCTCCCAAGTCACCCTAATGTGAGGGCAATCCCACCACATATGCTTGTAGGTTCCCACCAACCCACAACCCCTATAACAAAGGTTGGATCCTGCAGTTGTCGCATGAGAGGTAATTACTGGGGTCAAATACCACCTTGACACTGTTTTATAAAAAATTTCTATCATGTCTGCGCTTAATAGACCCCTACAGGAAGTTTGCATTATTTGGTTCCACTCCTCCTCAGTCATGTGTGTGTCTAAATCCTGTATCCATTTGTTGTAGAGTGAGGTGTCCGGTGTATGTGCCCTTTGTATAAGTACATATAATTTTGATATCGCTTTTTTTGTCCTTGTCCCTAGTTTACAAAGGAGTTCTAATTCCGTTGGGGCTCCTTCCTGAATGTTTACCAGAAATGGGCGAAGATTAGATGTGAACTGAAGATATTGGTACCAATGCAATGCAAAGGGAGAAACCTTTTCCCTCATTGTATTGTAAGACATTATTTTTCCCCCCTCTAGTATATCCGCTATCCTGTATAGGCCCTTGTTTTCCCATTTAGTCAATGTAGAAAATGGTAAAGTTAATATTACACATTTCAGTGGAGTATATATGGAATTGGAAGACAGGAGAGATAATCCTTTCATTATTTTGTACCACTGTGCTATCATGTTTGATGTTATAGGGCATGCCTTATTTTGTTTTATCGTCCCTGATGGAAAACCCCAAATCATCCCTTCTGGGGTGGTAGAGCCATTAATATCTGTCTCTAGTCTAACCCATCTGATCCTCTCCTCCTTTCCCGTTAATAAAATTGTCTGGGCTAATCGAGCTGCCTGGTAATAGTTCTTTAAATTGGGTATTCCTAGACCTCCCAACTGTCTATGTCTAGTTAGGATATTCCTGGCTATCCTAGCTTTCTGATTATTTCTTAGAAATGTGTGAATTATAGCCTGAATCTCCTCTAGCACTTTAAAATTTATTTTTATAGGCAAGGCCCGGAATAAATAAAGGATCCTAGGTAGGACCATCATTTTTATTGCTGATATCCGCCCGTACCACGAGAAGCGGTACTGGCTCCATTTAAGAAGATCTTGTTTAATATTTCTGAGAATTGGTATATAATTAACCCTATATAATTCCGAGGAATGCTTTGTTATTTTAATTCCCAAGTATGTTATATATTTTTTAACCCAATTGAAATCATAATTCAGTTCTAGGAGTTTTTGGGTGTGTTTTGGCATTTTAATAGTCATGGCCTCACATTTGTCAACGTTAACTTTGTAGCCCGAGATTAAAGAGAATTGGGAAAGGATCAAATATAAATTTGGCAGGGATATCATAGGTTTTGTTAGGGAAAGTATTACATCGTCTGCAAAGAGAGCTAATTTATATTCTTCTCCTCCAATAGATACACCCGTAACATCCGGGGATTGCCTTATTTGTTGGGCTAGGGGTTCCATGCATAAAGCAAATAATAATGGTGAGAGCGGACATCCCTGTCTAGTTCCATTCAGGACGGGGAAGCCCCGAGATTGATGGCCCATCGCCCTAACCCAGGCTAATGGCGTGGAATATATCTTCCGAAGAGCTGTCACAAAATTGCCCGTAAACCCCATTGTCTGCAACACTGTCCACATGTACCTCCAATCTACTCTGTCGAACGCCTTCTCTGCGTCCAGTGATAGCAGCAAAGAAGGCGTGCCCGTATAATCCAAATAATCTATTAGAGAAATCATACGTCTTATGTTATCTGGTGCCTCTCGGTTTTTCACAAAGCCGACTTGGTCCGGATGAACCAACCCAGGTAGAATATGTTTTAACCTATTGGCTAGGATTTTAGTAAATATTTTGATGTCTTGATTTATCAATGAGATTGGGCGATAGTTTTTACATAAGGTCTTATCTTTTCCTGGTTTAGGAATTACCACTATCTTTGCATGGAGAAGTTCTGTGGGAATCTCATTGCCCTGCAATATATCATTACAAAATTTCGTTAAATGTGGGGCTAAAGTTGTATTAAAAAGTTTATAATATTCTCCTGGGAGCCCATCCGGACCCGCCGCCTTACCTCTTTTTAGTTCTTTAATTACAGCCAAGACTTCTTGCACCTCTATCTTAGCATTTAAAGTATTTAGATCTTCTTTTGATATTTTTGATCATTTGGCCTCTGTTATGAATTTATGGAGAAGGGTTGATGTTTTTGGTGTATTTGAGACCTTTTTCCCATCATATAGGGTGCTATAAAAATCGGAGAAAGTAGCCACTATTTCTTCAGGGTTAGAAGTAAGTTCCCCCTTTGGGGTGCGTAAAGATGGAATTGATATGTCTTTAATCTTATCTCTGATCTTATTTGCCAAAAACCTGTCCGGCTTGTTGGCATAAATAAAGTAATTAGCTCTAAGTCTTTGGCTAGCCCAGATAGATTCTTTTTGTAGGATCAAGTCTAAGGATTGACGTTTTTGTGTTAAGGTTTTCAAAGTAGCAGTGGACCCTGTCTCTTTGTGATTTTTTTCCAATTGTTGTATCTCATTCTGTAGTTTATGGAAAGTATCTCTTTTTTTGGTGTTAATATGAGATTTTAATTTGATTAATAGACCTCTCATGAATGGTTTATGAGCCGCCCAAGGCATAACTGGGTTAGTGGCGGAATCTACGTTAATTTGCCAGTATTCTAGCAGAGCTCGAAAAATATTTTCTTTATGCTTAGGGTCGTTAAGGAGAGAAGGGTCGTAAGTCCAACTTTTCTGTCCCTGAGATGTATTGAGGTTCCTCATCCTCATCGATATCACTGAGTGGTCTGACCAGACACAGGGGCTTATTGAGGAGGACACTAAATTTGGGACTAAGACTTGGCTTAAAAATATATAATCCAGTTTAAAATATTTGTTATGTGCTGCCGAGTAAAATGTATGATCTACTGTATTCCCATATAATAGTCTCCATGTGTCTAGTATATTGTGCCCCTCTAATGTGGCCAAAATCTTTTTAACTTTAGTATTATTTCTAATCTGAGAATGGGTGAGACCTGAGTTGGTAGCTGTTGTCTGGATCTGCAGAGAGACATTAAAGTCTCCTGCCATAATTAGTCTGATGTGGCTCCAGTTAGTCAATAAGCCTGATATGTGTGAAAAAAAACGTTCTTGTTTTTCATTTGGGGCATAAATATTACAGAAAATAACCTCCATTCCCTGCATCCGCCCTCTAATTATTAAGAATCTACCCTCTGGGTCAATCAGTTTATCATCTACTATAAAATTTAGCGAGGAATGAATTAGAATTGATACCCCTCTTTTCTTGCTAGTTGTAGAAGCATGGAAATGTATGGGGAATTGTCGGGACCAGTATTTAGGTATGTGACTCCTTTCAAAGTGTGTTTCTTGTAAAAAGATAACATTTGCTCCTAGTTGACGGTATTGAGTTAACGCTTTCCTACGTTTTATATCGGTGTTTAGACCTCTCACGTTGTGAGATATTAAGACAATATTAGGTGACATCATAGATGTGTTCTAGGGAAGCTTTGCATGTGATGTTAAATTGAGTAATATTCTTACAGGTATTGATACTCTTATTTTCATTATTTATATTAGACATCCCAATATCCTGTGTGTCAATATGTGTCTTACCTTGATGTAGAAAGATGATGGTCTGGTGGCCAAGGGAGGAGGGCTCTCTCACGATAGAGAGTAAAAAAAAACTCACTAAGGAGGAAACATGGCTAATAATAATAGCATCTGGATGTAAAGAAAGAGAAAAATTAGTATTATAGATAAAAGAAATAACAATAAACAAAATAACAATAAATGAATACATTTGAGTAGAATAGAATTGGGAAGGTTCAGAGGTACTCATCTCCCCCCTATAGTCTTTTAAATCCCCCTTAGCCAAAACTCAACAATATAAATCTGTAAAGAGGCTTATTGTTAACATCTATCAACCTCCTCAAACGATAAAGCTGGAATCATTAGTTAAGTCAGGAACTCTTAACTTTATAGTGAATAACCTATCAACTACAGTTTTATAACTTGCTAAACATTTCCATGATGTATGAACTTTTAAAATTTAAGTCTTAACAACATCTCTAACAAAAAACTGGACCTTATATGGTCTCAAACCTAGGCAGGGCCAACAGGACCAACCCCCAGGTAAATCAGTCTCTCATATATCCTTCTTCCCCTCCAGCACAAATAATTCCATACAGAAAGTAAAAGTTTCCAGCTTCTGGCTATGTGCGAGAGAGGTCAGGAAAATAATTGAGTAGCTAATAAGTCTCAGCCCCCCGTAGGGTCCATTCAGTTATCCCTAGTGACCCTCAATGGTGAAGGCTAGCTTATTGGGAGCTTCCTGGTCTCAATATCATGTGGGTGTTCCATGTACCCCTCTTGTGGGGTAAAGAAGTTGAAACGTATCATGAACCAGCGTCCATCATTTGCCCTTAGTTGGTTTCTTATGAACCTTAGTCCACCGAGGCCTCTGTGATTTTCCCCGAGGGGATGCAGAGGAACTAGCGCCTTCGTTACCAGGTGATGCCGATATTTCTGGGGCCTCCAAGCCCATTGCTTCGCATATATCTGGAATGTCCCCTGGTTCTTTTACTGTGAAGGTGACATTGTCCCGGTTTATAATAAGAGCAAACGGATGCCCCCATCTGTATCTGATTTGCTGTTTACGCAGCACTGATGTAAGTGGACGCAGAGCATTTCTTCTCTGTAGAGTTCTGACACTCAGGTCTTGGTACAGCTGTAAGACATTTCCTTGAAACTTGATTGTTGACTGTTGCATAGCTGCTTTGAAGACTTTTTCTTTTTCCGGGAATCTCAAGAATGCTACTATGACATCCCGTGGTGGAGCGCCCGGTTTAGGTCTAGGTTTCAGTGCTCTATGAGCCCTTTCAAGAGCTACTTCTGTATCAGGTGGGACTTTTGCTAGTGTAGTAAATAATTGTTGAAGATATGCTGGTAATTCTTCTGTGTTAATTTCCTCCGGGATTCCTTTTATTCTAACATTACACCTTCTACTCCTATTCTCCATGTCCTCTAGTTTGTCCAGGAGATCAGAGATAGTTTGGTTTTGTTGGGATACTTGATGCACTGTGGTTTCAACATCGTCCATTAGTGTATCTTTGGATTCCTCAAGTGCATCCACTCTGGAGCCCAAGTCTGATATATCCTGCTTTATATCTGCCAGGCTCGCAGAAACTGATTTGTGCATGTTGTCAATTTTATCCCATAATTTATTAAAACTTTTAGACATATCTTGTTTGGATACTAGAAGGTCAAAATCTTCCCTAGTAAGTGGCTGGGAGTTAGAGGAGGAAGATTGTGGTTGTGTGGTAATGTCTTCATCTTCTGTTTCCCCTTGAACTGAAGGTTCTGCAGGTTTGTCCCCCTTAACTTTAAAATATTGATTCATGGCAGAGGATTTATTCCCTTTGTCAGCTTTGGGAGGTTTTTTGAAAGACATTATTGTGAGTGTTGTTGCTGGTCAAGCTAGTGTTGTAGTAGATCCCAGCAGAGAAACTGTATAGATTTTTTATTAAAAGTCCCAAGAAAAATTTCCAGACCTTATAAATATTAACTATCTCATTTAAGGTGCTATTCCACTAACCTCCACAAGATGTCAGTATCTCTCTATTTCTAACTAGTGTTTCATGCAGTATCATCCATGTGGGAGAAATTAGTTTCACTTTCACTTCAGAAAGCATCCACCGCTACAAATAGGGTATATCAGAGTAAAGATATTATTGCATTGATGAACACCCTGGTGCTTTATCATGATGTCTTAAATATCTAACAATTTCATGATCATGTTCATTGTCCTCATGTGTCAACAATCGTTCTGAGGGTGTAATTTTGGTTGTCTCATTAATACAGGCTCCCTCTAAGGTACTCACTGTGCACCACATGGAACAGGTCTCCAGTCCAGTATATAAGGTAGTTCACCTTGTTTTGTTCAGTCTCTCTGCTGTTTGCCACGATCACCAATGATGCACAGTCAATGTAGTTTCCTGGGCCCCACTCTCCCTTGTTACCGGGTCTCCTCCCTTCTGTTTCTCCTGTGGGCTAAAGCATGTCTGCTCTGGTCTTTATAAAATTTAAAACATGTCCCCAGTACTTAGGGTCTTCCTCATCCTCTTTTTTGGGGTTATTTCCTCACTTGTAGGGGAGATGGTATGCCTTTAGGCTTGCTCTGATGACGGAGCTCTACAACAGTGCATCCATCTTAGAGCACTGCTAGGCTCCGCCCCCCCGGCACTATTTTAAAATAACAAACTCTTGATTGAAGAAATAAAAACTACAAATCTAACACCACAAACTCTTTACCCTCCCGTGGAGATGCTACTTGTTAGAGCGGCAAAGAGAATGACTGGGGGGGCGGAGCCTGAGGGGAGCGATATGGACAGCTTTGCTGTGTGCTCTCTTTGCCACTTCCTGTAGGGATTGAGAATATCCCACAAGTAAGGATGAATCCATGGACTGAATACACCAAGAGAAATGTTTATGTTGCTGGAGATTAAATCTTCTTTCCTCTGGCCTTAAAATTGTGACCTCTTGTCACCATTTTCTTTGAATAAACAGAGCTTCTGCCATCTCTGTATATGGGCCTTGAATATATTTATATAAAGTAATCACGTCACCTCTCAAGCACCTTTTTTTTCCCCTAGAGAAAACAGACCCAGTTTGGCTAAGCTCTCCTCATAGCTTAAAGGGACAGTTAACACCAGAATTTTTGTTGTTTAAAAAGATAGATAATCCCTTTATTACCCATTCCCCAGTTTTGCATAACCAACACAGTTATAATAATACACTTTTTACCTCTGCTTACCTTATATCTAAGCCTCTGCAGACTGCCCCCTTGATTCCAGTTATTTTGACAGACTTGTATTTTAGCCAATCAGTGCTGACTCCTCGGTAACTCCACGTGCGTGAGCTCAATGTTATCTATATGACACACATGAACTAACTCCCTCTAGTGGTGAAAAACTGTAAAAATGCATTTAGATAAGAGGCGGCCTTCAAGGTCTAAGAAATTGGCATATGAGCCTACCTAGGTTTAGCTTTGAACTAAAAATAACAAGAGAACAAAGCAAAATTGGCGATAAAAGTAAATTGGAAAGTTGTTTAAAATTACATGTTCTATCTGAATCATAAGTTTATTTTTGACTAGACTGCCCCTTTAAATTCTCCATTCCGCTAGTATTGCTTCAGTCACTTGCACATTACCCATTGGCCTGTCTGCTATTGTCACTGTAAACTTCAGAACCTGGTAGCAGCACAAATGTATAATTTAATGAACATTTTTTTGTCTTTACAACTCTGTGGTAACAACTGCAATAGCATCCTGGCCCATTTGCTACATCAATTCAGTATTGTATTTATTTCTTTTTAGCTACATTTCAGACTTTTTTTTAAAAACCCCCAGAATTTATGCTTACCTGATAAATTACTTTCTCCAACAGGGAAAGGCAAGGAGAGCACACAGCAAGAGCTGTCCATATAGCTTCCCCTCTGGCTCCGCCCCCAGTCATTCGACCGACGGTTAGAGAAAAAGGAGAAACTATAGGGTGCCGTGGTGACTGTAGTGTATAAAGAAAAAGAAAAAATTTTCAAACCTGATTAAAAAACCAGGACGGCCCGTGGACCGGACACACCGTTGGAGAAAGTAATTTATCAGGTAAGCATAAATTCTGTTTTCTCCAACATTGGTGTGTCCGGTCCACGGCGTCATCCATTACTTGTGGGAACCAATACCAAAGCTTTAGGACACGGATGAAGGGAGGGAGCAAATCAGGTTACCTAAACAGAAGGCACCACGGCTTGCAAAACCTTTCTCCCAAAAACAGCCTCCGAAGAAGCAAAAATATAAAATTTGTAAAATTTGGCAAAAGTGTGCAGAGAAGACCAAGTCGCTGCCTTACATATCTGATTAACAGAAGCCTCGTTCTTGAAGGCCCATGTGGAAACCACAGCCCTAGTGGAGTGAGCTGTGATTCGTCCGGCAGTCTCATAAGCCAATCGGATAATGCTTTTCAGCCAGAAAGAAAGAGAGGTAGCAATAGCTTTTTGTCCTCTCCTCTTACCAGAGTAAACAACAAACAAGGATGAGGTTTGTCTAAAATTCTTTGTTGCTTCTAAATAGAACTTTAAAGCACGGACTACATCTAAATTGTGTAACAAACGTTCCTTCTTTGAAACTGGATTCGGGCACAGAGAAGGAACAACTATTTCCTGGTTAATATTCTTGTTGGAAACAACTTTTGGAAGAAAACCAGGCTTGGTACGCAAAATAACCTTATCTGAATGGAACACCAGATAGGGTGGATCACACTGCAAAGCAGATAATTCAGAAACTCTTCTAGCAGAAGAAAAAGCAACCAAAAACAGAACTTTCCAAGATAGCAACTTGATATCTATGGAATGTAAGGGTTCAAACGGAACCCCCTGAAAAACTGAAAGAACTAAACTTAGACTCCAAGGAGGAGTCAAGGGTCTGTAAACAGGTTTGATTCTGACCAAAGCCTGTACAAAAGCTTGTACCTCTGGCAAAGCTGCCAGTCGTTCGTATAACAAGACAGATAAAGCAGAAATCTGTCCTTTTAGAGAACTCGCTGACAATCCCTTATCCAAACCTTCTTGGAGAAAGGAGAGGATCTGAGGAATTTTAATCTTACTCCAGGAGAATCCCTTGGATTCTCACCAACAGATATATCTTTTCCATATTTTATGGTAAATCTTTCTAGACACAGGTTTTCTGGCTTGAACCAAAGTATCTATCACTGAATCTGAAAACCCACGCTTGGATAAAATCAAACGTTCAATTTCCAAGCAGTCAGCTGCAGAGAAATTAGATTTGGATGTTCGAATGGACCTTGTACTAGAAGATCCTGTCTCAAAGGTAGCTTCCATGGTGGAGCCGATGACATATTCACCAGGTCTGCATACCAAGTCCTGCGCGGCCAAGCAGGAGCTATCAGAATCACTGAGGCCTTCTCCTGTTTGATCCTGGCTACAAGCCTGGGAAGGAGAGGGAACGGTGGAAACGCATAAGCTAGGTTGAACGACCAAGGCACCACTAATGCATCCACTAGAGTGGCCTTGGGATCCCTGGATCTGGACCCGTAGCAAGGAACCTTGAAGTTCTGACGAGACGCCATCAGATCCATGTCTGGAATGCCCCATAATTGAGTCAACTGGGCAAACACCTCCGGGTGGAGTTCCCACTCCCCCGGATAGAAAATCTGACGACTCAGATAATCCGCCTCCCAGTTGTCTACCCCTGGGATGTGGATTGCAGATAGGTGGCAGGAGTGATCCTCCGCCCATTTGATGATCTTGGATACCTCTCTCATCGCCAAGGAACTCCTTGTTCCTCCCTGATGGTTGATGTAAGCTACAGTCGTCATGTTATCTGACTGGAATCTTATGTATCCGGCCTTCGCTAGATGAGGCCAAGCCCGGAGAGCATTGTATATCGCTCTCAGTTCCAGGATGTTGATCAGGAGAAGAGACTCTTCCCGAGACCATAAACCCTGAGTTTTCAGGGAATCCCAGACCGCGCCCCAGCCTGATAGACTGGCGTCGGTCGTGACAATGACCCACTTTGGTCTGCAGAAACTCATTCCCTGAGACAGGTGATCCTGTCTACTGGAGCATGCACAGTTGTAATGGTCTTAGATGAATTCGAGCAAAAGGAACTATGTCCATTGCTGCAACCATCAACCCTACTACTTCCATGCACTGAGCTATGGAAGGCCGCAGAATAGAGAGAAGAACTTGACAAGCGTTTAGAAGCTTTGACTTTCTGACTTCTGCCAGGAAGATCTTCATTTCAAAAGAATCTATTATTGTTCCCAAAAAGGGAACTCTTGTCGACAGAGACAGGGAACTCTTTTCTACGTTCACCTTCCACCCGTGAGATCTGAGAAAGGCTAGAACAATGTCTGTATGAGCCTTTGCCTTGGAAAGAGACGATGCTTGAATTAGAATGTCGTCCAGATAAGGTGCCACTGCAATGCCCCTTGGTCTTAGAACCGCTAGAAGGGACCCGAGCACCTTTGTGAAAATTCTGGGAGCAGTGGCTAGTCCGAATGGGAGAGCCACGAACTGATAATGTTTGTCCAGAAAGGCGAACCTTAGGGACTGATGATGATCTTTGTGGATAGGAATATGTAGATACGCATCCTTTAAATCCACGGTAGTCATATATTGACCCTCCTGGATTGTAGGTAAAATTGTTCGAATGGTTTCCATTTTGAACGATGGAACTCTGAGAATTTTGTTTAGAATTTTTAAATCCAGAATTGGTCTGAAAGTTCCCTCTTTTTTGGGAACTACAAACAGATTTGAGTAAAAACCCCTGACCTTGTTCCACAGTTGGAAATGGGTGTATCACTCCCATCTTTAACAGGTCTTCTACACAATGTAAGTATGCCTGTCTACTTATTTGGTTTGAAGATAAGTGAGAAATGTGGAACCTTCCCCTTGGGGGTAGTTCCTTGAATTCTAGAAGATAACCCTGAGAGACTATTTCTAGTGTTCAGGGATCCTGAACATCTCTTGCCTAAGCCTGAGCAAAGAGAGAGTCTGCCCCCTACTAGATCCGGTTCCGGATCGTGGCCTACCCCTTCATGCTGTCTTGGTAGCAGCAGCAGGCTTCTTGGCCTGTTTACCCGTATTCCAGCCTTGCATTGGTTTCCAAGCTGGTTTAGTCTGGGAAGAGTTACCCTCTTGTCTAGAGGCTGCCGAGTTAGAAGCCGGTCCGTTCCTGAAATTGCGAAAGGATCGAAAATTGGACTTATTCTTAGCCTTGAAAGGCCTATCCTGTGGGAGGGCATGGCCCTTTCCCCCAGTGATGTCTGAAATAATTTCTTTCAATTCTGGCCCAAAAAGGGTCTTACCTTTGAAAGGGATATTAAGCAATTTTGTCTTGGAAGATACATCCGCCGACCAAGACTTTAGCCAGAGCGCTCTGCGCGCCACAATTGCAAACCCTGAATTTTTTGCCGCTAATCTCGCTAACTGCAAAGCGGCGTCTAAAATAAAGGAATTAGCTAACTTAAGTGTGTGAATTCTGTCCATGACTTCCTCATACAGAGTCTCCCTACTGAGTGACTTTTCCAGTTCCTCGAACCAGAACCACGCCGCTGTAGTGACAGGAATAATGCACGAAGTAGGTTGAAGGAGGTAACCTTGCTGTACAAAAATCTTTTTAAGCAAACCCTCCAATTTTTTATCCATAGGATCTTTGAAAGCACAATTGTCCTCAATGGGAATGGTTGTGCGCTTGGCTAGTGTAGAAACCGCCCCCTCGACCTTAGGGACTGTTTGCCATAAGTCCTTCCTGGGGTCGACCATAGGGAACAATTTCTTAAATATAGGAGGAGGGACAAAAGGTATGCCTGGCTTCTCCCACTCCTTATTCACTATGTCCGCCACCCGTTTAGGTATCGGAAAAGCATCAGGGTGCACCGGGACCACTAGGAACTTGTCCATCTTGCACAATTTTTCTGGGATGACCAGATTATCACAATCATCCAGAGTAGATAGCACCTCCTTAAGTAATGCGCGGAGATGCTCTAATTTAAATTTAAATGTCACAACATCAGGTTCTGCCTGCTGAGAAATTCTTCCTGTATCAGAAATTTCTCCATCTGACAAACCCTCCCTCACTGCCACTTCAGACTGGTGTGAGGGTATGACAGAAAAATTATCATCAGCGCCCTCCTGCTCTACACAGTGTTTAAAACAGGGCAATCGCGCTTTCTCTGAAATGCTGGCATTTGGATAAAATATTAGCTATGGAGTTATCCATTACTGCCGTCAATTGTTGCATAGTAACAAGCATTGGCACGCTAGAAGTACTAGGGTTCGCCTGCGCGGGCATAACTGGTATAGACACAGAAGGAGAAGATGTAGAGCTATCTCTACTTCCTTCATCTGAGGAATCATCCTGGGCAACCTTACTATTTGTGACAATACTGTCCTTACTGTGTTTGGACGCTATGGCACAATTATCACATATATTTGAAGGGGGAACCACATTGGCTTCCATACATACAGAACATGATCTATCTGAAGGTACAGACATGTTAAACAGGCTTAAACTGGTTAATAAAGTACAAAAACCGTTTTAAAACAAAACCGTTACTGTCTCTTTAAATGTTAAACAGGGCACACTTTATTACTGAATATGTGAAAAACTATGAAGGAATTATCCAATCTTTACCAAATTTTCACCACGGTGTCTTAATGCATTCAAAGTATTACACCCCAAGCTGTTAACCCTTAAAATGTGGAAACCACAGCCTTTGTTGTGACTTCAACTATCCCAGGGGGGTATTTCAAGCCTTCTAGGGACGTTTTCAGTGGACACCAGACCCTCTCACATGCATCTGCATGCACTGTACTTAAAAGAAACTGCGCAATAATGGCGCGAAAATGAGGCTCTGCCTAATACAGTGAAAGGCCCTTCCTGACTGGGAAGGTGTCTTAACTAGTGCCTGGCGATAAAAAACGTTCCCCAAATAATAAAAGTGTGAAATCCACTTCAAACTTTAAATAAAAACTTAAATAAACAATCGATTTAGCCCTTAAGAGTGTCCACCAGTTAATAGCCCATAAAAAGCCCTTTATTCTTTCTAAGTCTAAGAAAATGGCTTACCGATCCCCATGAGGGAAAAATGACAGCCTTCCAGCATTACACAGTCTTGTTAGAAAATGGCTAGTCATACCTTGAGCAGAAAAGTCTGCAAACTGTTCCCCCCAACTGAAGTTCTCTCATCTCAACAGTCCTGTGTGGGAACAGCAATCGATTTTAGTTACTGCTGCTAAAATCATACTCTTCTTTTAAACAGAACTCTTCATCTCTTTCTGTTTCAGAGTAAATAGTACATACCAGCACTATTTTAAAATAACAAACTCTTGATAGAAGAAATAAAAAAACTACAACTAACACCACAAACTCCTCACCATCCCCGTGGAGATGCTACTTGTTCAGAGCGGCAAGGAGAATGACTGGGGGGCGGAGCCAGAGGGGGAGCTATATGGACAGCTCTTGCTGTGTGCTCTCCTTGCCTTTCCCTGTAGGGGAGGAGAATATCCCACAAGTAATGGATGACGCCGTGGACCGGACACACCAATGTTGGAGAAATATATATTTTTTTAAATTTATAAAAGTCATTCAAGCTTAAGACAGAAAATGTGTTTAACAGTCATCAACATGACAAGATGTGGTACATGATGAACCTAAAATGTACGTCAAATTCTCTAAAACCAAATACAAATGTAGGCTGACCAATGGCAAAGAAAAACAGAAACAAAAAAATTACCAGAGTTACTGTATTGATAAACTACTGTGTTCCAAAAATGAATTTGAACAGGAAGAAAAAACGTTTTAAAGCATGTACTCATTTTTCATTCATCTAAATGAAGGCAATAAAAAAAATAGCAGAACAGGGCCGTGTTTTTGTAAGGCATCCGGACATCTGTACTTTTATTTCTACTGACCCGTAAGAATTGTCCTATTCGATATCCAGTAGTAGGAAGTACATATCTGAACGGTTGTATTAGCTTTGTCTTTCAGACACAAAAATATTAGCAACACATAAATATTGCTCTTCGATCTGCATCATAACAGTTATAGAAGTCATTGTAACCTATAAATTTCCAAGCTTGTTACTTTTCATCTGCCCATTTTTTTTCTTCAGGTTTCTCTGGTGTACAGTGTTGGATTTTTTTTCCTTCAAGAAGGACTTTTATTTTCTATAAAACACTTATTTTATACACCAGCTGGGGCCTGAACGTCAGTTTAGTTAAAATTCTGATTATAGGTAGACAAAACTCAAGTAAGCGGTCTTACAGCATCAATAGCTGATTATGCAACATACTCTAATATGGCTGGCAAATCATCTATTGAGTAGAATGAACATGATATGCATATTTATCTTTTTTACCTTAAATTTGTGGAAGAGCTATAAAGGATGGGCACTCTGTGGCACAATATACTTTTAGAAATATTTAGAGGATCAGGAATTGAAAGATTTACAAGCATGGTTCGCTAAACATTTCCAGCTTTGAACAGGAACATTTATGATGATGTGTATGAAGACTCCTTTCATATACTGTATATACACTTTCAAAAATGTAAGTCGTTTGGACTATACCAACACTGTTCTGGAATTAGACACCTCCTTTAAAGACACAGCTTTCAGTTTGCTCAATTGTTTTATGACGGAAAAATTCCGTCATATGTCCTTAAGAGGTTAAAAGCAGTAAAAGGCACCAACATTATCAATGTTTCATTTTCTTTGGAAGAATTTTTACAATTGTTCATTACATTTTACCCCATATATGTACATCCGCATGGAACACCTGATGCCAAAACATGTCCTGTTTTATGAGCTCAGGACTGACTTCTTTTTCTGTACAAATATGCATTGCTCACTTGATTCATGATGACCAGACCAGTGAGAATTGGGCACATGATGCACAGGTACCAAGAGATGCCAGTTACATGGGCACTGAACCAGACAGAGCACATGCCGAGCAAGAGGCTGGTACAACCTAAGAGGTAGCCAAGCAAGCCAGCTGTGGCATGATACAGTTTCCGTGTTGCTAGATTCCATCTCTGTATTAACTTGGGGTACATTAGAGTCAGACCACCAACGCTCTGCAGAAGAGCCCACGACAGTGTCAATGCACCGATGAGTCCATGCCAAGTAGAGAAGTGAGGCTTTTCATGTAGGACTTTATTGGAGTAAATTATTACCAACCCTATCACAGCACAAATTACTGATAAGAGCTGGAGAATCCAGTGAGCACGACCTTTTGCTCTACGAGTGAAGGAGCGCAGAAGAGACGAATCAGGAGAGAATATTAGGATGGCTTCTGTCATTAGGAACAGGAACTGAGGGGGGACAAAAAGAAATGCAAGTCAGCCAGTTATTGAAACAGACTATGTAACATTAACAAAATCATTGTTGCACAAAACTAGAGGGTACTGAATTACTATAGGGGGTTTGTCACTATTTTGAACTGATTGGTCATTGTAGACAGATGAAATGAGAGCCACACATAGGGCTCAATTTATCAAACGGGGGGGGGAACAAATTTGCCCCTGTCCGCATTTACCATTGTGCACAAGCACTCCTGTGGAACCTCACGCATACCCAATTTCACTTTACTGTTACTTTAAATGAACACATCTAATTGAGATTGATAAATAAAATAGTTAAATTAACCCCTTAATGACCGACGACGTGCAGAGTACGTCCTCCAAAAAATATACAGTTAATGACCGAGGACATACCCTGTACGTCGGTGGAAGCGATCCTGATTGCTTCCATCCGCTTTCCTGTTACCTGATATTGAGGCATCCTGCAATTACAGTTTTTAGCAGTCCGATGCAGAGAGAGCCACTCTGTGGCCCTCTGCATCGTCCATCGATGGCTTTGGTTGGTGGGTGGGCGCTGATCCAGGGAGGCGGATGGGCAGCCATCTGGCGGAGGGGTGCAGGATCGTGTGTGGGTGCTTTCACGGGGGTGGATGGGCGGGTGGGTGGTATCCCTACACCATAGAACAAGTGTAAGGAGGGACTTGGTGGGAGTCAGGGGAGGCAGCTACACTACAGAAAATAGTTTTTTTTAATAAAAAAAACAAAAAAAACCCATATTTGATTTCAAATTGGGTACTGGCAGACAGCTGCCAGTACCCAATATGGCGCACAATAAGGCAGAAGGGGGGGATCCTACACAGCAGAATTATTATTTAAAAAAAACAAACTTATTTTTGTACTGGCAGACTTTCTTCCAGTACTTAAGATGGCGGGGACAATTGTGGGGTGGGGGAGGGAAGAGAGCTGTTTGGGAGGGATTAGGGGGTGTGATGTGTCAGGTGGGAGGCTGATCTCTACACTAAAGCTAAAATTAACCCTGCAAGCTCCCTATAAGCTACCTAATTAACCCCTTCACTGCTAGACATAATACACGTGTGGTGTGCAGCGGCCTTCGAATTACCAAAAAGCAACGCCAAAGCCATATATGTCTGCTATTTCTGAACAAAGGGGATCCCAGAGAAGTATTTACAACTATTTGTGCCATAATTGCACAAGCTGTTTGTAAATAATTTCAGTGAGAAACCTAAAATTGTGAAAAATGTAAAGTTTTTTTTTTTTTAATTTGATCGCATTTGGTGGTGTAATGGTGGCATGAAATATACCAAAATGGGCCTAGATCAATACTTGGGGTTGTTTACTACAGTACACTAAAGCTAAAATCAACCCTACAAGCGCCCTACATGCTCCCTAATTAACCCCTTCACTGCTGGGCATAATACACATGTGGTGCGCAGTGGCATTTAGCGGCCTTCTAATTAACAAAAAGCAATGCCAAAGCCATAAATGTCTGCTATTTCTGAACTACGGGGATCCCAGAGAAGCATTTACAACCATTTATGCCATAATTGCACAAGTTGTTTGTAAATAATTTTCATGAGAAACCTAAAGTTTGTGAAAAAGTTAACGATTTTTTATATTTGATCGCATTTGGCAGTGAAATGGTAGCATGAAATATACCAAAATGGGCCTAGATCAATACTTTGGGATGTCTTCTAAAAAAAAAGAAAAGAATATAAATACATGTCAAGGAATATTCAGGGATTCCTGACAGATATCAGTGTTACAATGTAACTATCGCTAATTTTGAAAAAAAAAGTGGTTCGGAAATAGCAAAGTGCTACTTGTATTTATTGCCCCATAACTTGCAAAGAACATGTAAACATTCGGTATTTCTAAACTCAGGACAAAATTTAGAAACTATTTAGCATGGGTGTTTTTTGGTGGTTGTAGATGTGTAACAGATTTTGGGGGTCAAAGTTAGAAAAAGTGCGTTATTTTCCATTTTTTCCTCATATTTTATAAAAAAATGTTATAGTAAATTATAAGATATGATGAAAATAATGGTATCTTAGAAAGTCCATTTAATGGCGAGAAAAACGGTATATAATATGTGTGGGTACAGTAAATGAGTAAGAGGAAAATTACAGCTAAACTCAAACACCGCAAAAATGTAAAAATAGCCTTGGTCCCAAACGGACAGAAAATGGAAAAGTGCTGAGGTCTTTAAGGGGTTAAACAAACTTTGCAATACTTTCATTATTAGACATCATCCTGTAAATTATAGGGATTATTTATTTCCTTTAATTTGTTCTCAATTGCCCTTTTAAACCACCAGCTTAGTAATGAAATGTCTCCTTTATGGTTACTCTTGCAATAGAAGTTCTTGGTTTTGCTTATTGAAACATCCACATAAAATAAAAATGTCAGTATGTTTTGTGTATAGAAAGAAACAGATATGATGTGGTTGGCTCTTCCTCAAGCTCAAACCATTTGAATTAACATTTTTGGTAACAACGGGTGATGGTTTTAAAGAGCAAAACTAGCTACTTTACAGGAATATTAAATACTAAATAAATGCTAGATAGATAAGTCTGAATAACGTAGATGCATTTTTTAAAGTTTCATTAGCTGTTTAAATAGA
Organism: Bombina bombina; assembly: GCF_027579735.1. Taxonomy (NCBI): domain Eukaryota; kingdom Metazoa; phylum Chordata; class Amphibia; order Anura; family Bombinatoridae; genus Bombina; species Bombina bombina. The sequence goes on from NC_069505.1 coordinate 388,443,901, forward strand.
CAAAATAAGTGTTTAGTTTTAGTGTCTATAAAACAATGGGAGCTGATTAAGAGTTTTTGCAAAGGAGGCGGTTCCGTGCGCTGACGTGCATGCTTGACGTAGGAGCCTGAGACTCGCGCCAAGGGAAGGTCTCGGTGAGACGCCGTTGCTGCAGGCGAATCTCCCAAGGGGTGAGACCGAACTGGGTATCCGGGCATTAGGAGTTAGAAGCATCAGTCTGGATCCACAGCCGGCGGGCTGGAAGCTCCATTGCCTGCCACTCACAAGCGGCTTAGCTTACTCCCTAGGTAGGCGCAGACAGGAGGGGGAAAACAGCGGAAGGTAAGGCTATTTTCTTGAAAGCAAGATACAGCTTATTTTTACCGTTGCTAGATAACGGCTGTTAAGGTTCACTTTTTTTTTGTTTTGTTTGCTGTTTCTCTCCCCCGTGTCTTGCGTTACTACCGGGAGTTATACTCACTGGTAGTGTAGTAGCACAGGAACCACCAAGTTACACCTTAAACATCTAGTGTCACTGAGCCCTCCAGTATATAAGGGCTGTGGAACTCAAGGGATACGTTGTGTTTTCCTTTCCTTTGTCCTGCTTGCTTTCGGGACTACCTGCTCCTAAATGGTCAAATATATTTTTCTCAGAGGGTAGTATCGTGTGGAACATGTAACAGAAACTTATAATTAGGCTGGCAGAAGGGACTTTTACGGCACACAGGAGGGAAGTAAAAGGACATAGTATTTCCTCCTATTTTCTTAAAGGGATACTATCTCAAAATTAGAATACGGTCACCTGAAGTATAAACAGTGAGCTGGGCTGCTGTGAAAGGCCCAGCCGGCCTCATTTGGCACGCTGGAGTGCTGCTATCTTTGTAAATATTCTGCAATCAGCTTTGCTTCTTTCTATAACATCCCTGGTCTGACAGATTCACACATGTTTTGCATGTATGTTTGTATCTTATCTCCCTCTTCATACATGTATGAGGATCAACAACGCTACCCCTGTGGATCCAGAGAGCTGGGCTGCTGTTGAAGGTCCAGCCTGTAACCATAGGCACAACTGAGTGCAGCTGGAATATGTGAGTACCCCGTTTGTACTTTTGTCATTTATTTCTATTTCGCTATCAATCCACACATGGGGTGCTTTCTTTATTACTTCTAGAATAATGGACCAAGCTGGCACCTAAGGAAAAAAAAGAACTATGGAGAACAATCTTTAAATACTCAACAAGCCAACCGAATAAAGGGATCACCTCCATGACTCCTGGTTCTGTGGAAAATACTGGGACTTTATCACTTTCTGGACTTATTACAAATTCGATTAAGGTTCCTGCTACTGTTTGGGGACCTCCTTTTTATTTTTTCGGTTTATCTGTAAGGCCCAATGATATCCAGTATGTGGGCAAGGGTTAATTTAAATAACTTTTAAATAAGAGTGTTCAGGGGGGGTAATTAGTAATTTAAATATGTTAAGTTTTTCTTTCTTTTTTTTCGGTTTGCTATGAGAGGTTTCCCCTCTCCCTATTATTTTGTATTTGTCAATTGCAAATTAGCACTGGGGGGGGGAATGGAGAGAAGGATATAGAAGTTACCCTAGAAGATGAAGGATAGATGGTGAAGGCAGGGACTTAGGGGGAACGGATAGGGGAAATAAATGTCATCTCCCTCGTCCCTTATGGACAAATTTCTCTCAGTCACCTCTAACAGTAAAACCTCAACCATGGCAGGGAGAAGGAAGCAAGAGAAAAAATTGGCTAGACGTAATACAGAAATTGTCCAGGACTCGTCCCTGGAGCCCAGGGCAGATTTAACAGGCAACTCTGAAATTTTGAAACAAATTTCTGAGTTATTTATGCCCAAACTTGATGCACAACAAAATAGCGTAGATGCAATCTCACAAGAAATAAAACAAATTGCTGCCAGAGTAGGTCGAGCTGAACAACGTATTTCGGATCTGGAGGAAAGAGATATTGAAAAGGATAGGGAGCTGGCAGGTATTCGTAAGCAAGTTACATTTTTAAAAGATAAGGTTAAGGATCTTGAAAACAGATCTAAGAGGAATAATTTAAGAGTTATTGGTATCTCAGAAGCACTCTTAGAAAAAGATTTACTACATTTTTCAGCAGTTCAGCTGCCTTTGTTACTAACAATTTCAGACGTCAATCAAGCCTTCCCAGTAGAGCGGGCATATAGGATCGGTACTCTTAGAAACCAGGATGAGACAAGGGCAAGACCTAGACCCATATTTATAAAATATTTGAACTTCCAAGATAAGATTAAAATTGTACAGGCATATAGACTTCAAAAAGATGTGTTTTATCAAAATAAGACATTTTTAATATTTCAAGATTTCTTTTCCTTTAATAAGAGGAAATTATTTGCACCAATATGTTCGCGGTTGATTCAGGAAGGGAGCTCAGTGAAGCTCCTATACCCAGCCAGAATAAGAATAGAAACCAAGGAAGGGTTTAAAACTTTTGACAATCCTCTGGAAGCAGATAATTTTTTAAGGGATGAATACAAGTATTAAGGTTAAGCCAGATATACTGGTTTAGGAGAATCTGTTTCAAATATGATTAAATACTGGACAGTCTCGAGGAAGTAGGTAGTAATATATATATTTTGTTTTTCTCTTCTCTCTGTCTCTTTTAGTAATTAAAAGTAGCTGAGTATAATGTCTGGGTTTTACAGGATAGGCTCGTGGAATGTGGGAGGGTTTACCTCCCCTATTAAGAGGAAGGTGGTTCTACAACAACATTTAAATAAACTTAAAGGGACACTGTTCCCTAAATTTTTTCTTTTGTAATTCAGAAAGAGCATACAATTTTAAGCAACTTTCTAATTTACTCATATTATCAATTTTTCTTTGTTCTCTTGCTATCATTATTTGAAAAAGAAGGCATCTAAGCTTTTTTTGGTTTCAGTACTCTGGACAGCACTTTTTTATTGGTAGATGAATTTATCCACCAATCAGCAAGGACAACCCAGGTTGTTCACCAAAAATGGGCCGGCATCTAAACTTACATTCTTGAATTTCAAATAAAGATACCAAGAGAATGAAGAAAATTTGATAATAGGAGTAAATTAGAAAGTTGCTTAAAATTTCATGCTCAATCTGAATCACGAAAGAAACATTTTGGGTACAGTGTCCCTTTAAAATAGATATAGGTCTACTGCAGGAAACACGTTTGGACAAAATTGAAAGCCAAAAATTAAAATGGGGCTGGGTTTGGGAGGCTGTTTATGCTGCCGAGGCACATCAGAAGAAAGGGTTCGCCATAGTGTTTAGGAAAAATTTACAATATCAAATTCTTAGGCGTGAAGTGGATCATCTGGGCAGGTTTATTGTACTTGAATTGGAAATAGGCAAGAAAAGATTAGTACTCTGTAATGAATATGGTCCGAACGAAAAGAAAGGGCCTTTTTGGGAGACAATTCAATCTAAAGTTAAGGAATTTGATAAAAATATTATATTAGGGGATGATTTGAACTTGGTTACTTCTGGGCTTATGGATAGGAAACAAATGGGAAAAAAGGATTTGTTAGGTAATAGGGATACCAAAATGTTTAAAGATGTTTTAGCTTGGAGCTGTTGGATATTTGGAGGAACACCCATCCTGAGAGTAAAGAGTTCACCTGTCTCTCTAAGGCACACAAATCTTTATCTCGTATCGACATGTTTTTAATTAGTAAGAATGTATTCTCTTTAGTCCTGAAGTCAGAAATTCTCCCAATCACTATCTCGGACCACGCCCCAATATTGCTGTCACTATCAATTAGGCCAGGCAATCCACCGAATAACAAATTCTTTGTCCCTAGCTATTTATATAACAATTTGACGTTTCGGGAATTTTTGGTTAACAAATGGGTTGATTATTATAATAGAAATAATGAATCAGTCGAGAACACAGAAAATATTTGGCAAGCCTTCAAGGCAGTTATACGAGGGGAAATTTTAGCCTTTGTAGTCAGAATGAAGAGGAAAAATAATAAATTATTGGATACAACTTACCAATCAAATAGTGAATAAATACCAAAATTACTTAAGGAATAATAGTAAAACAAACTGGGAAAAGTATCTAGAAGCCAAAGAGATACCTGGTGTATCTCGAAAGAAACCCAAAGTGAGCTTAGGAGAAATAGTAAATTTATGCTTTATGGCAATAAAATAGGGAAATCTTTAGCGAGATTGGTGAATAATCAGAAGCCAAACAAATTAATAACAATCATTAAAGTTAAGGATAAATTATTCAGTCACTCCCAAGATATTAATGGTGAATTGTATCAATACTTTAAAAATTGTATGGGGAGAAAGTAGTGGACCAACAAAAGAAAGATTTCTTCTGGGGGGAAATTAAACTTCCCCAAATAGGAAAGAAAGATTTAGATTTGTTGATTTCCTCAATCTCTGATGATGAGATTAAAATAGCCATAAAAAAACTGAAGCTTAATAAGGCTCCAGGCCCGGATGACCTTCCAGGAGAGTTATATAAAATTATTAATGACAAAATTATCCCCTTATTAAACAAGGTATTTAACTCCTTTTTAGAAGGAAAATCCCCATCTAAATATTTTACTGAATCCAGAATAATCTTGATCCCAAAACAAGGGAAAGATTTTTTTTTTTTTATAAATAATTTTTATTATTTTGAAAGATGAATGAACATAAGAGCATCAAAAGCATGTACATACATATCAATAGTACATAAATCAGGAATAACAGGATTAACCAGAGATAGTAATATATAAAATAGTCACATAAAATAAGGAACACAAGAGAGAGAATGCTGGATGTTTGAGTCTATATTCGGTGTCTGTTGGTCAACGATCTTATTCCCACCTCTCCATGGGAGAGTGCTAAAGTCCATTTGTTGTGGAAAAAAGACCCATATTATTAATAACCCGTATAAATCAGCAAACTCCGTAGTGTATAGAGGTTTCATCATCATAAATGTTCATACCAAAACTATAGCTTAAACATAGAATATGACAATCAGAAGTGTTAACCAGATTATATATAGAGAAAAATAGAAACTGTGTCAAGGTATACACCGACAGGGGATATGAGCGGGGGAGATTGGAAGGGTTCAGATAAGGGAAAGGAAAGGGGGAATGGGCAGGAGGATATAAGTAGCATCGGCTACAACCAACCCGAGGAACCTAATGTCCCCAAAGTGTCTGTAGGAGGAATTACTCTGGGCGAAGTGCCCAAATTTTGGACTGAAGGTCTGCTGACCCGTGGACATGGGAGACATAGGACTCCATTCTTTTAACAAAATCCAGTATATCCATCACCTGCTCCCAAGAAGGGACAATGCGTTGCAGCCACATACGAGCTACAGCTAATTTAACAGCTAGAAATAGGTAAATACAGAATAATTTCTGAGGTAGAGTCAATTTCCTAGGCAAGATGTGAAACAGGCATGAACTAGGGGACAAAGGTAAGTGAATATTCCCTGAAGAGCAGTATCGGATTGATTTTTGCCAAAGCGGCTGAATCTGACGGCAAGACCACCAGATATGATGAGGCGTTCCCAACTCCTCACAGCCCCTCCAACATTTGGGTGAATTGACTGCCGAGATTTTAAACAAACGGATAGGAGTCATATGCCATTGTAGCATAACCTTGAGAAATAACTTGTACAGAGTTATGCAGTGTATAGCTTTCTTGGTTAATTGGACTGCAATCCGCCATTGTTGTGGCTCGTTTGAAACCATCAGGGAAGATTCCCATCGCCGTATTGGAGGAGACTTATAGAAAACTGGAGGCTTCATGAGTGTGAGATACTAGATGGACAAAAGTTTACCGGGAGATGTCAGAGTCCCAGCGAACTTCCCAAGCGGTTTTAGACCTCAATGGGCCCGCACCAAAGCCCCACGAGAGGAGAAGGCTACGTAGTCTCCAGAATTCAAAGTGCAGTCGAGGAGGCGGATTAAACTTCCGGAGAAAGTCCTGATAAGTTAGTAACTTATCCCCTGCATAGAAATCTGCTATTCTAGTCAAACCCAAAGCGAGCCATAAGTTGGGATGGGAGTCTGGCAATGACAATAGCAGTCCTCTCAGGGAATGCGATGGCGAGGGATGCGGCGCTATGGCAGAAAGGTTGCGAACCTTATCCCAAAACTGCAAATTCGATTTGACAATAGGATTAGCCAAAAGGGCTGGCGTCCTAGAGTGTCTGGGGATCCACACCAGATCCTGTAGGGTGAACCCAGCTGGGAGGGATGCTTGTTCAATCTCTGCCCATCGACTCTCCAATGGCAGCTTCCATTGGGTTACATGAGAGAGTCTGGCAGCCTCATGGTATTTTAGGATATTGGGGGCAGCCACCCCACCAGCCAGAAGAGGTTGTTGTAGAATATTAGTAGCAAGTCTCGGAACCTTATTGCGCCAAATGAATTTGTTACATAGCTGTTGAAATTTGTAAATTGTAGATCTAGGAATCGGGATGGGTAGAGAGCGGAATAGGTAGGTAAGCTTTGGTAGGAGGCTCATTTTGAAGGCCGCGATACGACCCAGCCATGACAGTGACGGAACATTCCAAGTGTCGGTCGATTTTTCAATAGTTGACAATAAGGGATTAAAATTTAATTCTATCATCTTCGGAATACTATGCGAGAGATAAACCCCGAGATGTTTGATGTGTGTCGTAGACCACACGAACTTATAAGTGCGTTTCAGCTCATTAAGAGTCCCGTCCGAAATGTTAATAGCGTACGCCTCAGTCTTGAGGACATTTAGCTTGTAGTAACTGACTAAGGGTAATTTATTCAGTAGGGAAAATAGGTGGGGAAGAGAAGCAATAGGATCCGACACAAGCACTGTTAGGTCATCTGCAAACAAAGCAGTCTTCTGCTCCGTTCGATGGATACATACCCCTTGGATTAAGGGGCAGGACCGGATGGCCTCGGCTAAGGGTTCCATCATGAGGGCAAAAATAAGTGGGGACATTGGACATCCTTGTCTCGTGCCGTTCGTTATTAAAAAAGGTCTGGAGCAAAACCCCAGACCCCTGACTACTGCCGACGGGGTAGAGTAAAGTGCCGCGATTGCCGTGATGAAGGGCTCCGGGAGACCAAAGCGCCGCAGCACAGCAAACATATATTTCCAGTTCACCCTGTCGAAGGCCTTCTCAGCATCCAACGACAGGGTGACACAGGGCAAGTGGGAACCATGAGCCTCAAGGTAGACATTCAGGAGACATCTTGTATTATCTGGGCCTTGCCGGTGTAAGACAAAGCCCACCTGATCTGGTCTGACCAGCACTGGTAGTAAGGAATTGAGGCGCGAAGCTAAAATCTTAGCATACAACTTAACGTCCAGGTTCAACAGTGAAATCGGCCTATAGCTGCCACAAAGGGTCAAGTCCTTTCCCTGTTTCGGGAGAGTAATGATAGTGGCCTGTAAAAATTCGGCCGAGAAGGTACCCCGCTCGCTTGCTAGCGTAAAAAAACGCCCTAGAATGGGAAGTAGTTGGGTTTGAAACTTTTTATAAAATAGATCAGAGAAGCCGTCTGGTCCTGGTGATTTAAAGGCCTTAAGAGATTTGATAGCTTTTTTAATCTCTATTAGTGAAATGGGATTCTGCAAAGAGTCAATGCAGTCTTGGGGAGCCGAAGGGAGGTTCAGCGAGGCTAGAAACGTCCCAACATTCTCAGATGTTGGAGGGCAAACTGAGCCGTCCTGTTTTAGATTATAGAGGGCGGCATAGTAATCCGCAAAAGCATTGCCAATATCTGTGGGTTTTATAACACACCGTCCATCTAGCTTCAGCATGGGGATACGTGCTGCCGCCGTTTTCTGGCGTAACCTATTGGCCAATAATCTATCAGCTTTATTGCCTTTGTGGTAGTATATTTCTTTAAGCCGTAGAAGTCTCACGGCTGTCCTCTCAGACTCCAACTGTACTATACGGGCCTTAAGATCCACTAGTTGCTTGGACAGCGTATCTGTGGGGTTCATTTTATGTTCCCCAGAAATCTTTCGGAGGCTCATAGTAAGCTGTGCAAGGGTTTCTCCTTTGCGTTTTTTCTCGGCTGCTGCTATTTTTATAAACGACCCTCGAATATATGCTTTCAGTGCAGCCCATAAGGTGAAGTCGTCAACTTCACCGTTATCATTTAAAGCTAGAAACTCGGTAATGTCTTCAGCAATGGAAGCCTCCGTTCCAGGATTGGAGAACAAGTGGGGATGCAAGCGCCATGTTGACGCTCGTTGAAGTTCCATGGAGGATCGTAAATTAATATAAACAGGGTCGTGGTCAGACCATGAGCATTGAGGAATCCAAGTACGAGTCACACCATCCAGAAGACCCGGGTCACAAAAGAAAAAATCTAACCGCGAATACGAGCGATGTACTGGAGAGAAATAAGTATAATCCCGAGCAGTCGAATTAAGGGCACGCCAGATGTCAAATAGGTTGAAGCGGTAGATTAAATGCCGAAATTGGTGCGATAGTTCAGCCATTGGCTTAGGGAATTTACGGGGGGTGTCCGATCGTCTATCCAGATTGGGGTCCCATATAAGATTGAAATCCCCGGCGAGAAGCAAAAGGCCCTGACGCAGAGTCTCCAATTTCTGGAGGAATTTGCGTAGAAACCGGATGTGTTGCTTATTAGGTCCATAGTAGGAGGCTAGCGTATACAGCGTACCGTCCAGTTTACAGACTAGAATCAAGTATCGTCCCTGAGGGTCAGAGTCAACAAAAACTTTCTCATAAGAGACATCTTTATGTATGAGGATAGCCGTTCCTCTTGATTTCTGAGAGAAACTGGCAGTTTCAACTATCGGATACAATTTAGACTGGATGGGTGTCTTTGTACCTTTTACCCAATGGGTCTCTTGGAGGAAAACCAGGTGGGCCCGAGACTTGGCTAAAGACCTAAGGCAGAGACTGCGCTTAGTCGGAGAGTTGAGTCCTCTCACATTGTGAGTGACACAACAGTATGGCATAGTTACAAATGTGCGTCCTCTCGCTATGGACTAGGGTCGGGTGGATTATCAGGAAAAAGAGGAGGTAGGGTGCACTAGACAGTGATGGGTAGTTAGGGAAGGGACAAATAGGGCGGAAGACAAAGGAGGGAAGGGGGGAGAAAAAAAAAAAAAAAAGGGGAAAAAGGAGTGCTTAGGATAAATACAACTCAACACAGTCTCATAAATAAAAGAAAATAATACTGGTACAAACAATATCCAAGATAGAACGTACAAACAGTCAAATAGGAGTACAAGGTGCGGTATATAAACAAGGTAAACCGCGTATGCAGTCTCTAGAATACGTTTCCAGAGTACTTTAAGTGGGGGGAGTGGTAGCCAGTGTCAGCTGGCAATTTAGTTATTAAATCCACATCATTGAGAGAGCTTGACAGGAGAAAGAAAGAATAAAGTGTGAATGGAGGAGAGGAGGGAGGGATAAGTACACACACAGGCTCCGGATCCAGGGGGGAAAGATTGACAAAGTGGGTAGAAAATAAGAGGGGAGAGTCAAGATGGGATAAAAGGAAGAGAGAGAAAAAAAAAAAAAAAAAAAAAAAAAAAAAAGGAAGAAAAGAGGGGGAGACTGGGAAGAAATAACATCAATTTCGGACCAGATCTATTAATGCAATAGTAGTGATTGTTAAACATCGACATAACAGTGAAAATCTAAATCGAAAGGGCAAACCAGCCCCCTGTTCAGCACCCCACCTCCACACCCCGAAAATCACAGGTAGTTCATCAACCCATCTAGCAGGAGATGGGCCTGATAGTATGCTAATGGTGGAGGAAGCATGCAGCACAGGGTGGCCCAGGTATTACAAAATATATCAGCCAAGATGCGGCTCCACATAACCATATAACATATAAAAGGTAGTACAATGTAAGAAAATATCAACAGTATTGATAAATTTGGCCATCAGTTGGCAGAGTGTATCCACCCCGCCAACCGAGTAAACTTTTATAGTACCCAACAATACAATAACAGCTGTGATAAGAACAACATATAATCTGTACACTGCAGTGAGTGTACGGCATCTTCAAGCACTGGCGATTAAATACTAAAGAACTATTATGCCAGTTGGAGAGCACGATACCTCCCGGTGTTGCGGGCGGTAAACAGTGCCCAAACCCATTGCAAGATAGATGGGGGGAGATGTCACCGAAAGAGGCACCATGAAGCACAAGTGGCATATACAACACAGCATACACCATCTGTAAATTAGGTTGATTAGAAAGTAAATGACATTTCTGAGAGAACAATGCATATGAAAGCGAGGTCTCCACAAAATGGTGCATTCAGTGGTGCATCTCCATTATGCGGCCATCTCACGTTCCAGATAAACAGAGCATACTAACAATAAGAGAGTATAGATATGTTCTTAAAAGCTCAGGTGTTTCCCGAGCCCCCATAGTAGATAGGAAAAGTTATCCCCAGTAGGAGATAAGACTTGGGGAGAAGAGAGAAGAAAAAGAGAAAGAAGAAGAGAGAAAAAAAAAAAAAAAGGGGGAAAAAAGAAAGAAAGAAAGAACGAGAAGGTAGTGAGTAGAATAGAGAGTAGACACATATACACTTTAAAATAAAAGACTTTGCATATATCAAACCTAAGGAGGAAAAAAAAAAACATTTAGCAATGGAAAGTCACTTGTAAATTATATTGACAGGTGGTTAGTGAGCAGTGAGGAGGTGGAGATGTTCCACCACCCCTATACCTCATGTGCAGTCATCGTCATCTGCTCGGACCTGATTAGTTGAAGCTAAGTCTCTGGATGGTCTTTGGGGTAGAGGACCCCATTGTGGGACCATAGGGTTCAAAGAGCTTTGTAATGGAGTGTCAGGTGGAGATGAAGATGTGGCACTCCATTTTTGCAGAAGGTTTTGACTTTGTTCAAGAGTGGTAACAATATACTGCTGATTGTCCTTGAGAACAAAAAGTCTGGTCGGATGACCCCATCTATACTTTATGTTGTTGGTCCTAAGAAACTTGGTGAAACTTCCAAAAGACTTTCGCTGCTGAAGGGTGTGGTGAGAGAGATCGGCAAAGATGTTGATGTCCTGAAATTGCTCAGGTAAAGTAGGTTTGGACATAGAAGCTCTTACTAGCCGCTCTTTGTATGTATAGAAGTGTAGCCGAACAATGACATCTCTTGGTTTATCAGTTGCTAGACTTCTAGGGCGCAGAGCCCTGTGTGCCCTATCAATGAGTCCCTCATTTGGATTCGCCGGTGGTGCCAGAAGATTGAAAAATTCAGAAAGGTGGGTGACCAAGTCACTAGAGGATATGCTTTCAGGAATCCCCCTGAGGCGTAGATTATTCCGGCGGGATCGGTCTTCAGCATCCGCCACTTTGTTTTCTAGCATAATAAGCTGTTCCGCCAAACTCTGGGCATATGCTAGGACATTACCCTGTTCAACTATCATGTCTTCCTGCTTCCTCTCAATTGTGTCCACTCTTTCAGAAGTAGATGTCAGATCTCGCCGCATCTCAGCCAGCGAGGCAGTTATTTGGGACTGAAAAGAGGAGTGGTGTGCCTCAAGCAAAGTTTGCAAAGATGATAGTATAAACGAAGGTGTCACAGTTGTTGGGGCTGCATCTTGGAGGGCCTGGAGGGTATTGGATACCAAATCTGATCCATGTGTTGAGGTGTTAGTGCTGTCTTGTGAATCTTCATTCGTAGATAGTAGCATAGGATTGAAGTGGTCCACCACAGTCCTTTTAGGGCCACCTACCGGCTTTGGTTTCCGTTTGTTGGATTGTGCCATCTTCAGGTCTTCAAATGGCACACCTGATAATTAAGAGCACAAGACACAGCTAGAAGATCAAAATTTTATAAACTGGTGTTGCAGAATAAACCAGAGTAATGTGTATATGTAGTAGGATCCGGAGCCTGAGGAGCCTCCCCTCCCCTTAGGCAATACAATTAGCAGCACATTTTAAGGTAGAAGGGTGCTGTTGATTCTCATAAGGTGTTTCTTGTGTTTCACATATGTTGCTGTTGGTGCAATATATGATTTCCAGACCTCCGCTGGGATAGTTGTCACTCAGGATCAGGGATCATGTATGGCACCCTCCTGAGGGAGTGCCCCCTTTTGGGCGAAGCGGGAAAAAGGAGATGGGGTATGACCCGTCACCACTGAGGATAGCGGGAAAGGGAGGAGGGTGTCAAATCTGGCCCCAGGGATCAATGAAGTCTGGTCTTACAGCAGTACTTTAAAATAATGTTCGCCTTCAATTCTGGCGCTGAGGGTCTTTTTAAAAAAATACACAGCTGTACAGTAATTTGTAAAAAGGGCACAGTTCTTCTTAATGTCAATAAGAGGGCTTTTGCTGCACAGAAACTAATGTTATCAGATTTAGGCGTATGGGGGATCAATATAGAGCAGAATAAATGAGGTATATTTCAGTCTACACACTTGTAATTAGAGAATTTCACATTATAAAGAGCAATAGTAAATTGTGTGAAGATTTAAAGTAATGGTGTCCATTTGCCACTCACAGAGTTGTAAGGCTTGTTCAAATAAAGTCGCAGTGAGGCAGCAGCTGTATACAAGGCTTCAACAGAAGGTAGACTAATGGCCATAAAGCCAAATCTAAGGAGCCTGAATTAAATGTCTCTTAGTGAAAGAAAAAAAAAGCAAGTTGCTGACTACTTACAAGCTGCCACGTGGGATGCCGTTAGGAGTACTGAGCTTATATTACCATGAAAATCGGGTTGCTAACCAGTATATTCACCTCTCCCAGTGTGCTTGGTAGTCCGGTGGCTCAAGGAGATGGTCCTGCAGTAATCAGGCGTAATTCCGCTAGTGAAGGCTTAACTGCGTGTGCCGGTGTAGGCCGCGACCGCGGCCTTTCCTGTAAAGTGGTCTGGAGCTCCCAAGCGGTTGTTGTTTGCGGCTGTAAATTTCTGCAAAAACGAGCAAGAAACAGTGCCGGGTGACTGTATTAGCTGCCCTAGATATGTTTTGGGCAATTTCGCTGTATTTAGCAGGTTATATGAGCTAAAATATCACTTTTGTGGCCAGAGCTCTGTCTCCACACGTCCTACCAGTTGAGCTGCCGGCTCCGCCCCCAAAACAAGGGAAAGATTTAAAACTAATGGACTCATATAGGCCTATTTCCCTTTTAAATGTGGACTATAAAATTCTAACACATATTTTGGCTAATAGACTTCAAATGGTTATAGGCTCTCTCATTCATCCGGACCAAACAGGATTTATTAAAGGAAGGACATTAGTAAATAATATTTGGAAATTGTGATAAATCACTGTGAAGTAGCAGGGAAGGCGGGACACGCAAAAGGCCTTTGATTCCTTGATATGGGATCACATGTTTAAGTCTATCAGGAATTTTGGAATCGTAGGTAATTTTTTTAACATTTTATTATTACTTTATCCCCCCCTTTGGTAGCCTTAGTTATTAATTCAACTATATCAGATAAATTTACCCTAAAGCGCGGGACAAGACAAGGGTGTCCTATTTCTCTTCTTTTTAATTTGTCCTTAGAACCATTAGCTATATACTTTAGGGAGAACCTGGAGGGAATTGATATTTAAGAAAATATAGAGAAATGGATGAAGCTACCCCTATCGCTGTCAGGTAGAATACACCTAATTAAGATGGTTTTGTTGCCCAGATTTCTTTACATTTTCCAGGCTTTACCACTTATATATTTAAAGAACTCTCTCTTTTTAATAGTAAAACACAATTTATTTGGAAAAACAAAAAGCCCAGGATAGCTATCAAACGTATGTTTGCGGGAAAAAAGGATTTAGGACTGGCTATAACAGATTTTGAATCTTACAACATAGTTGCAAATATGAAGTATGTCCTAGACTGGTTCCTTGAGAGAGGGCATTTTTCTATTCACGACTTAGAAGAGGCCCTGGTCGCCCCTTTTTCATTAAAAGCCCTTGTACATATGCCCAAGAGAAATAAAAAACGATTAATGGTAATAGAACAACCTATTCGGGTGTGACGCAAATTTTGTATAAAAATAGGTGTTAACTATAGGGTTTCTCCCTTTCTGACCATTAGAGGGAATCCTGAATTTGTTGAAGGTTTTGAATCTGCAAGGCTTGGTCAAGCGTGGGGATTAGATACTTGGTCCAATTAATTAATAGGGAAGATAACAGTATTAAAACGTTTGATGAATGTAAGTCTGAATTCCGAATTGCTAATTATCAATTTTTTTTCATATTTACAACTTCGGCATTATGTCGAACAATGTTTGAGACTGAAGGACTTAGATTGGAATAATGAATCTGAAACGGATAACAGTACTATTTCGGCTAGGGAAAGTTTCTATTTCACCTACGTACAGGTTTTTACTATTTGCACAGGAACAAAGCAATTTTAGATATCTTAAGTTAAAATGGAGTGAGTTTTGTGTAAATCAGAGTGAGGTGTAGTTAACGATGAGTTCTTTGTTTAGGAATACCAAGGCTATGACGGGGTAATACTATAGGGAGCAGCAAGTGAAGATGTTGTATCAAATTTTTATCACCCCTAAAATTATCTTATATTGGATTAAGGAAGGGGATAAACCAGTATGTACTAGGTGTAAATTTAGTTCGGCAGATATGGTCTATTTGTTTTGGTCTTGCCCAATTATCCAAAGATTTTGTGGTAAAATTTCATTCTGGGCCACTAAAACTTTAAACCAATTTATACGTTTAAATAGTCAGAATGTCTTTTTTTTTTTTTTTTTTAAACATTTGTTTATTTCCAAGCACAAAGTACAATTTAACAAATACAGATTTGTCGCATAGGTAGATTTCTTTTTTAATAACCAAGGAGGAAGTGGGTGGAAATAATATTATTAACTATTAAGTTATTTTACTGGGTAGGAAAATTATTTTGAGAAACTGGCAGTCTCATAAAGAACCTAAACTTTCAGAACTTAAAGGGACCCATAACACCTGTCTGCTAAAACTTCTTAAAACTAACTTATGAGCAAAAGAACCCCCAAGAAAACATGGATGTCTATGTGTTTTTTCAGCTTACCCCAACCTGTTCAAATAAAGAATTTCAATTACAATGGTGATCCAGAGCTTGATACTGATATGTATGCTACCATATTGTAACGCACGTTGCCACACAGCAGACTGAGTCACGTGAGGTGCACGGCATATTATTCTTATATATGCTTAGAGGAAACACATCTGATTCTGCAGTGCTCTCTCTGTGTCCAATGAGAAAGTTGTACACAGTTACTTATGTCAAAAGTTGTATTGTGCAAAACGGTCTTAAAGACTTCCTAAACAAATCTGATAAATATATATCTTAAAATGCAATCATTTCTGTGGTTAGTTTACAATTATAAACATATAATCTGGCTCCCTCTCTTCCGGTCTCTCCTCAGAGCATTCATACATACACGCTCAGGACAGGAAGTTTAAAACCTGTGTGTACACTAAAAGGATTTTTTTTACTCATTCCACAATGTTAATTCATATTTTCCATCTGGATATTTTTTTCTATTTCAGAATATTTGTATTTGTTTTTTTATTATTTAGTGTCCGTTTTAATACAGCCAAGCCCCAGTTTGTGAAAAGTTATAAATTTGTTGCACTGCTTCCTGCTCGCTCTCAGATTCACTTGTTCTTTTGATCTCTGCACTCACTGTGCATGCTACGGGGGAAGGGGCAAAGATATTACAGCTGAAGTGTGAATTGCTCCGGACAGATCTAAGCCCGTGCACAGCTATTTGTTTTAGAACTCCTTAGGCTCTACCTCTGCTTTGTGTCTGTGACAGATGAAAATAAATCACTGCAGTGGCAGCAAACAGGTAAAAAAAAAAAAAAGGAGTAGGGCTGCTTTTTTACAGTGTAATTACATAAATAGTAGAATCTGGTTCCCCCTTGAATATTAACCAATATAATATTTACAATTCAAAATTAAATTTAAAACACTTCATTTAAAAAGTATTTTACTTCAGATGAGATTTTTTTTGCATTGAGGGAGCAGTTGGAAATTGCATGGACATACAAAAAACATAGTAAGTTGCACATTTAAAGTAAATATTTTTTCTCTTGTAAGATGTATTGAGTCCACGGATTCATCCATACTTGTGGGATATTCTCCTTCCCTACAGGAAGTGGCAAAGAGAGCACCCACAGCAGAGCTGTCTATATAGCTCCTCCCTTAGCTCCACCCCCCACTCATTCTCTTTGCCTACTCTAAGTAATAGGAAGGGCAGAGTGAGTGTGGTGACAAAAATGTTAGTTTTTATTTTTTCAAGCAAAAGTTTGTTAATTTAAATGGTACCGATGTGTACTATTTACTCTCTGGCAGAAAAGGGATGAAGATTTCTGCAAGGAGGATGATGATCTTAGCACTTTGTAACTAAGATCCACTGCTGTTCTCACAAGGCCTGAAGAGTACAGGAAAACTTCAGTTGGGGGAACAGTTTGCAAGCTAAACTGCATTGAGGTATGTTCAGTCTATTTTTTTCTAGACAGGCTGTGATTATTCTAGAAAGGCTGGCAATATCCCCATGAGGGAAGGGTAAGCTTTATTCAGACACTTAGTAGGAATCCTAGCTTGCATAAAGGGCTCATTAGTTATTGGTGACACTGATAGGAAAAAACGTTTTTGTTTTTTTAATTAAAAAAATGCAAATATAACGTTTTTTGAGGGACTTTAAGGGGTCATTGTGGCTTGGTTAAGGGTTATTAACCCACATGGCTAGTTTAGGAAACACTCTGTTGTGTTTCTTTTAGGCCCCATAACATCGAGTGAGGTGGGAGGGGCCTATTTTCGCGCCTCAGTTGCGCAGTTTCTTTTCCTCAGAGACATCCAGCTACTTCTCCAGAGGTTCCTACTGTGTTTGAGGGCTGTAAAGAGTTTTTTTCCCCCACAAATCGTTTATAAAGGGCAGGTAGGCGCCACAGCAGAGCTATGGCAAGGTGCTGAACGTTTTTTTACCGGCTTTTGAAGTTGTCAATCCGGTTTTTACATTAAGGGGTTAATTTTTTTTTGCATAGCTGTGCAAAGTTACTAAGGCTTTATGATGCTACTGTAAAAATTTCATTGAGTTTACTGCTTTTTTACACTGTTTTGCAGAGTTTGTGCAGCTTTTTTTCTCTTAAAGGCACAGTAACATTTTTTTCTAAGTGTTATTTGCTTTGATTAAAGTGTTTTCCAAGCTTGCTTGTTACATTACTAGCATGTTTAACATGTCTGATACTAAGGAAAATCCTTATTCAATGTGTTTAGAAGCCATTGTGGAACCCCCTCTTAGAATGTGTCCCACTTGCACCGATATGTCTATAAATTATAAAGAGCAAATTTTAGCACTTAAAAATATTGCAATAGATGATTCTCAGACAGAAGGAAATGAGGGTTTAACATCTAGCTCTCCCCAAGTGTCACAACCAGTAACGTCCGAACAAGTGACGCTTAGTACCTCTAGTGCTTCAAATTCATTTACTTTACAAGACATGGCCACAGTTATGAATACAACCCTCACAGAGGTTTTATCCAAACTGCCTGGTTTACAAGGAAAGCGTGACAGCTCTGGGTTAAGAACAAATGCTGAGCCGCCTGACGCTTTAGTAGCCGTATCCGATATACCCTCACAATGTTCTGAAGTAGGGGTAAGGGATTTGTTATCTGAGGGAGAAATTTCTGATTCAGGAAATACGCTCCCTCAGACAGATTCTGATATGACGGCCTTTAAATTTAAGCTTGAACACCTCCGCTTATTGCTCAGGGAGGTATTAGCGACTCTAAATGATTGTGACCCTATAGTGGTCCCAGAGAAATTGTGTAAAATGGACAAATACTTAGAGGTTCCTGTTTACACTGATTTTTTTACAGTCCCTAAGAGGATTGTGAATATTGTTACTAAGGAGTGGGATAGACCAGGTATTCCGTTTGCTCCCCCTCCTGTTTTTAAGAAAATGTTTCCCATATCCGACACCATGCGGGACTCGTGGCAGACGGTCCCTAAGGTGGAGGGAGCTATTTCTACTCTGTCTAAGCGTACAACTATACCTATCGAAGACAGTTGTGCTTTCAAAGATCCTATGGATAAAAAATTAGAGGGTCTCCTGAAGAAAATTTTTGTTCATCAAGGTTTTCTTCTCCAACCTATTGCGTGCATTGTTCCTGTAACTACTGCAGCTGCTTTCTGGTTCGAGGCTCTAGAAGAGGCTCTTCAGATGGAGACTCCATTAGAGGATATTATGGATAGAATTAAGGCCCTTAAGTTGGCTAATTCATTCATTACAGATGCCGCTTTCCAACTGGCTAAATTAGCGGCAAAGAATTCAGGTTTTGCCAATTTAGCATGCAGGGCGTTATGGCTTAAGTCCTGGTCTGCTGATGTGTCATCAAAAATCTAAACTTTTGAACATTCCTTTCAAAGGAAAGACACTATTCGGGCCTGAACTGAAAGAGATTATTTCAGACATCACTGGAGGGAAAGGCCATGCCCTCCCTCAGGATAAAACAAATAAAATGAGGACCAAACAAAATAATTTTCATTCCTTTCGGAACTTTAAGGGTGGTCCCGCTTCAGCTTCCTCTGCTGCAAAGCAAGACTGGAATTTTGCCCAATCCAAGTCAGTCTGGAGACCTAACCAGGCTTGGAACAAGGGTAAACAGGCCAAGAAGCCTGCAGCTGCCTCTAAAACAGCTGCAGGCTTCTTTTTACAAAATTCTAAACAAATTCCTCAGAGTACCATCATTCAAGATGGAGACTATTCGGACTATTCTACCAATGATCCAGAAGGGTCAATATATGACTACCGTGGACTTAAAGGATGCCTATCTACACATTCCTATTCACAGAGATCATCATCAATTCCTCAGATTTGCCTTTCTGGACAGGCATTACCAGTTCGTGGACCTTCCCTTCGGGTTGGCCACGGCTCCCAGAATTTTCTCAAAAGCGCTCGGGTCCCTTTTGGCGGTGCTAAGGCCGCGGGGCATAGCAGTGGCGCCTTATCTAGATGACATCTTAATTCAGGCGTCGACTTACCAACTAGCCAAGTCTCACACGGACATCTTGTTGGCTTTTCTGAAATCTCACGGGTGGAAGGTGAACATAAAAAAAAAGTTCTCTCTTCCCTCTCACAAGAGTTTCCTTCCTAGGGACTCTGATAGACTCGGTAGAAAAGAAAATATTTCTGACGCAGGTCAGAAAATCAAAACTCTTAACCACTTGCCAAGCTCTTCATTCCATTCCTCGGCCATCAGTGGCTCAGTGTATGGAGGTAATCGGACTCATGGTAGCGGCAATGGACATAGTTCCTTTTTCCCGTCTACACCTCAGACCACTGCAACTATGCATGCTCAAACAGTGGAATGGGGATTATGCAGATGTATCTCCTCAACTGCATCTGAACCAGGAGACCAGAGATTCTCTTCTCTGGTGGTTGTCTCAGGACCACCTGTCTCAGGGAATGTGTTTCCGCAGGCCAGAGTGGCTCATAGTAACGACAGATGCCAGCCTGCTAGGCTGGGGTGCAGTCTGGAACTCCCTGAAAGCACAGGGCTTATGGTCTCAGGAGGAAACTCTCCTCCCGATAAACATTCTAGAACTGAGAGCGATATTCAACGCTCAGCTTGCTGCGGCCAAATTCATCAGATTTCAGTCGGACAAAATCACAACTGTAGCTTATATCAATCATCAAGGAGGAACACGGAGTTCTCTAGCGATGATGGAGGTAACCAAAATAATCCGATGGGCACAGGATCACTCTTGCCATCTCTCAGCAATCCATATCCCAGGAGTAGAGAACTGGGAGGCGGATCTCCTAAGTCGTCAGACTTTTCATCCGGGGGAGTGGGAGCTCCATCCGGAGGTATTTGCCCAGCTGACCCAGCTATGGGGCACACCAGAATCGGATCTGATGGCGTCCCGTCAGAATGCCAAACTTCCTCGTTACGGGTCCAGGTCCCGGGATCCCCAGGCAGTACTGATAGATGCTCTAGCAGTGCCCTGGTCCTTCAATCTGGCCTATGTATTTCCACCGTTTCCTCTCCTCCCACGTCTGGTTGCCAGAATCAAGCAGGAGAGAGCTTCAGTGATTCTGATAGCACCTGCGTGGCCACGCAGGACTTGGTATGCAGACCTAGTGGACATGTCATCGGTTCCACCATGGACTCTGCCAATGAGGCAGGACCTTCTAATCCAAGGTCCATTCATGCATCCAAATCTAATTTCTCTGCTTCTGACTGCTTGGAGATTGAACGCCTGATTCTATCAAAGCGTGGTTTCTCTGAGTCGGTCATTGATACCCTGATTCAAGCTAGAAAGCCTGTCACCAGGAAGATTTATCATAAGATTTGGCGCAAATATTTTTATTGGTGTGAATCCAAGGGTTACTCATGGAGTAAGATTAGGATTCCTAGAATATTGTCCTTTCTCCAAGAAGGATTGGAGAAGGGATTATCAGCTAGTTCCTTAAAAGGACAAATATCTGCTTTGTCTATTCTTTTACACAAATGTCTGGCAGATGTCCCAGACATTCAAGCATTTAGTCAGGCCTTGGTCAGGATCAAGCCTGTATTTAAACCTGTTGCTCCACCATGGAGCCTAAACTTAGTTCTTAAAGTTCTTCAAGGGGTTCCGTTTGAACCTATGCATTCCATAGATATTAAGCTTCTATCTTGGAAAGTTTTGTTTTTAGTAGCTATCTCTTCGACTCGAAGAGTTTCTGAGTTATCTGCTTTACAGTGCGACTCACCTTACCTTGTTTTCCATGCAGATAAGGTGGTTTTGCGTACCAAACCTAGGTTTCTTCCTAAGGTTGTTTCTAATAGGAATATCAATCAGGAGATTGCTGTTCCTTCACTGTGTCATAATCCTTCATCAAAGAAGGAACGTCTGTTGCACAATCTTGATGTGGTTCGTGCTTTAAAGTTCTACTTACAAGCAACTAAAGATTTCCGTCAAACATCTTCATTGTTTATTCTGGTAAACGGAGAGGTCAAAAGGCTACGGCTACCTCTCTTTCCTTTTGGCTGAAAAGCATCATCCGTTTGGCTTATGAGACTGCTGGACAGCAGTCTCCTGAAAGAATTACTGCTCATTCTACTAGAGCAGTGGCTTCCACATGGGATTTTAAAAATGAGGCTTCTGTTGAACAGATTTGTAAGGCGGCGACTTGGTCTTCGCTTTATACTTTTTCCAAAGTCGATACTTTTGCTTCTTCGGAGGCTATTTTTGGGAGAAAAATTCTACATGCAGCGGTGCCTTCCATTTAAGGTCCCTGTCTTGTCCTTCCCTTCATCCGTGTCCTAAAGCTTTGGTATTGGTATCCCACAAGTATGGATGAATCCGTGGACTCGATACATCTTACAAGAGAAAACATCATTTATGCTTACCTGATAAATTTATTTCTCTTGTGATGTATCGAGTCCACGGCCCGCCCTGTTTATTAAGACAGGCAATATATTTTTATTTAAAAAACTTCAGTCACCACTGCACCCTATAGTTTCTCCTTTTTCTTCCTAGCCTTCGGTCGAATGACTGGAGGGTGGAGCTAAGGGAGGAGCTATATAGATAGCTCTGCTGTGGGTGCTCTCTTTGCCACTTCCTGTAGGGAAGGAGAATATCCCACAAGTATGGATGAATCCGTGGACTCGATACATCACAAGAGAAATAAATTTATCAGGTAAGCATAAATTATGTTTTTGTTTATGTACAATGCTTTATATTTTTGTTAATTCCATGTTTTACAAAGCTAATAATGGCACAGATAGGCACTTTGGCAGAACTGATGATTGCTTATTTCCGATTATAAGTTGTATGAGCTTATAGTATCATGTATCTACACTGGCCCTTTTATTTTGAATAATATGTTGAAAACTAATGCATTTCCACAGAGTACACTTTTCTCAACAGACACTGCAGCACATGCTCTGCATCTGCATCACAGTGAGTATTTTATCTAAGCAAACATAAATAACAGAATAATATGCTGTGCGCATCACATGACTGCTGTGTGTACAATATGGCGGCATACATAGCAGCATGAATCTCTGGATCAACACTATAATTTAAATCACTCTACTTGAATTGTTTGCGGTAAGCTGAACAGCCAGCATAGACATCTATGTTTAGTTGTTTTTTATTATTATTTAGTAGAAGTTAGTTTTAAGAAATTTTAGTAGGTGTTATGGTTCCCTTTAAGAGTGGAATATTGTATCAGATGTTCTTAGAACAAGTTTCAATACAGATGGAAACTAATAATAATAATAATAATAATAATAATAATAATAATATTCTTCTTTGCAAAATGGGGGCAGTATATTAAATCACTACACATTAATGTCCAGAAATTAGCCATTCTTCCTTTTAAAAACTCAGTCTTTATATTAGAATCCAATTTAAGGGGCGAATGGCTGTATCCCAGAGCTGATGAGTAGAGAGGGGGGGGGGGGGAGGAACCTATTTTAATTTAATATACTCAAACCTGATGGAGGGGGTTCCCATTTTTTTTTCTTCTTTATTTGATGTTACACATTTTGGTTTATTACAGAGTGGAGTTAAAATGGAAAATCCCAACAAAATGGTGGTGAGAGACAGAAATCTATGTTTACAATCGAGAGGTTGTATCTTAAGGCTTGTTTTTTTATATGTGGTACTTAATTTTTCTGCTGTTGTATCCAGATTGATTTGCTGGGATCAAAAAACAAACAAACAAAAAAACAATGGGAGCTGCGATGTTGTAACTTAGGTTACCTTTTCTGCTGTGAACAATTCTAACAGGAATGGAAAAGCTCACAATTTCAGAATGGACTTACAGGAAAAGGGGACAAAATAAATAATAAAAGTATATTGGAGCCTTTTTTGTGTTTAATGTCCCTTTAAATACAAAAATAAATATAAAGCCACATTTTACAATACTCTGCAGCTGGTATAACAAGTAATTGGTAACATATAAAGGACCTATAATCCAGGGGTTGAAAAACCTGTTAGAACTGTTAGGCCTACTTTTTGGAGCCAGACAGTGGTATATTTATATAGCTATATGGAGTATAACCCAAAAAGTTAAGAGCCAGGTATAACATTCCAGGAGCCAGTGGCTCCAACGCTCCTAGATTTGTCAAGCCCTGCAATAAACACAGTAGCTAATAAAACATTATGTAATTAGGACATTAAAATAAGCAAGGGGGGGGGGGGAACTTCCGGGATGCAGCCATGACAGATCGCACATTTCCACTCTGCTCTAGCCTTTCCATCATTTATGCTTTCAATAATATCCCAGACGGGTCATCTATTTACTACATAGCCTGATTCCTTCAACGCTACAGATCCTGCTTTAGATGAGCGTATTAATTTTCAGATGGCCATGACTTTGATTGACCGGTGTACATTCTAAGGTTGAGGCCTTTTATCCACCCCCCGGCGAGGTCCATTCGGGCCTTGTCGTTAGGCAGCACGCTGTACTGAATTCAAAGCTCCTAACCTCTAGTCTGCCTGACTACAGATCTTCACGAAAGACTATGGCTTGTGCTACGGATATTCTGAGGGACCTGACTCGTTTGCTAGCGCAACATCATGCTGCATTTGAATCCATCCTACACAAAGCATTACCCAATGCAGTTCCCCAGTGGGAGCCTGCATTGGTAGAGCGGCAGAACGCTGACAATCTCAATGGCAGTCTAGAACACTGGTGCCCGCGACCTAATGGACTGTTGAGGCACTCAAAAAGTACTGGTTCCCAGCAAAGTGGAGGATGGAGCTACACAGCTCGACGACAGCGTGACTTGTTATATCGCTCAGCCAGGCGGTTGCGTTTCTGGTGTACTGACGAGTCAACTAACCTCTACATTGAAGCTGAGGGTCCAGAGGCGGCTTATGAGGGTGATCTAACCTGGAACATTGTGCGCAAGCAGCCGGAAGCAATACATTGTCCTCAGGTTTCTATATTGCCTAGCATCCTTCTTCATACAGCACCACAA
The DNA here is from genome assembly GCF_027579735.1 of Bombina bombina. NCBI lineage: Eukaryota > Metazoa > Chordata > Amphibia > Anura > Bombinatoridae > Bombina > Bombina bombina. The sequence goes on from NC_069505.1 coordinate 388,467,781, forward strand.
CATTTGCAATGGGACCCTGGAGGTCTGACTTGGGCTGCAATCTTTCCAGTGGAAACGGAGGCTGGTGAAAGCTGGTCAGCTTTTATTCTACGGCAGTTACCTACAAAGTATACTTCTAGAGGGAATCTAGCAGGAGACGATGCCCAAACCACTGATCCTATACAGCTGAGAGCAGCGAAAATTAACAAACACCCTTCTTACCGAGTGTCCGCTCCCATGTAGTTTAGCTGCACTTTGGCTGGGACTACGGCGGAACGCATTGGTTTGTTCCTTGTGACTACTACAGTAAGAGTATTGGTGATTTATTATCTGCACCCGCATATTATTGATACACCTGGACTTGAGCACTGACGTTATTCTGCTCTTTGGAGTCCTTTTTCTGTTTATTATTGTGAGCATGATTGGGGTTGCTGAAGAAAACTACCAGACTTATAGAACAAAACATCCCTTAGTTGATGAGGTTATGTCCAGTGACTGATAGTTAGTATCCTAAATAAGATTTTAATATGAAGGTGGCAACCGAGTTAGTGTGGTTATGTTTCCCTAGTTATAATAGTATGTATACCAGAATTTCATGTAAGACCACTTTGGGATTCTAAGGTGAACCTTTTAAAGCTTCAATGTCTATGGCACATTAATTGTTTTTAGTAAGATCTTGTGTACTGCTTAATGTCTACCATCATCCATTTATTTATATATAGTATTCTCTGCTCTATATGATATGATGTCTTATTATAGCATATTACTATATCATATATCTACACAGTTACTGCCTTTAAGGCTACTTTTTCACACATTTCCTCGCTAAGAGATGCCATAATCCCTCTCATTGTATTTACAGAGATGTCAAGTTCAGTAACACAGTAGGAGCCTATCATTTAGGCATTGCGCCTTAAAGTTATTGTACCCTGTATCCTATGTATATTGATACTGAAGTCTCATTTGAGCAATGTGTACACTTGAAACATACATATCACCACTAAGAACTATTTGTCTAATAGTTGCAGGTTCCTTGAACTACTTATGATTTATTCAATGAAAACCTTGTGATTTTATAACAGTGCCTCCTGCCTATATGGGGACGCCAAGCTCAGTAACATAGTGGGAACTAGTTCACTTGAGTAATCTGTTTATTTGTAATGTCCATATCATTACCTAAGGTCCCTTTTATCCACTACTTGCAGGCCTTCCGCACTACTTATGACCTATTTATTACTTAATAATATATACAGTTCCATGTCCACTTCTTAAGAGTTGTTTTACTTATATACTCCTTTATTGCTTCTTTCTAGAAAGCGTATTCAGCCTCCTTTCCAGTTATGCCCTAAAATATATTATAACCTTTGAATTCCCCCTACACCTATAATGTTTTAGCAAACTACGTTAAGGTGGTGTCTTGTTGCCAGCGGCCGGGATAGCGGGATATCTTTTTTTTTTTTTTTTTTACTTTAGTTTTTGCTAACCATATATAAAATCCCAATGGAGGTGGATATTTACTTTGGAACAAGTTTTAGGCATGATCTCTTACTGTTCAGACTTTGGCTGATTAGTATGTAACTCATACTTTATTTGATAATGAGGACTTTTCTTATGTGGCAACCTTACCTTTAACTCCCTCTTATTCTTTAAATTTTTACGACATATATAGCTATAATCTCCTAGTTTTTAAGTAGCTTCACCTCCGGTTTAGTATATTACTATTATATTCCAAGTATATGTCAGGCAGAGTTCTATTTACATGAGAGACAAAATCAACATAGATGCATACTTTTTTCAACTTCTATTAGCACTTCATTCTCCTTATCTGGAATTATTATTTGGACATCAATTGGGGAATGAGGTTAGGTGATTGTAGTTAAAATTTAACCTTTATTGGTTTGATTAAAAAAACAGAACACAACAACATAAAGTTTTAAAAACACAAAAGAATTTGGACCTGTAGAACGTGTTGTCTAACCACTCCTTGGTGGTATAAGTATTGTAATAGTATACCCCTTGTCCCTTAGTAGAGAAACACTGAGATACATTATGTTTATGCAACAATTCAGCTACAAAGTATAACGCATTGGAGTTTTTTGGATAATATTCCACACAACATGGTGGTGTAACTAAGCTTCAGTATAACAAATCTAGCGCACATTATCAAGATTCAAATTTCTACTATTCCCCGTGAGTGATATCAAGTCACTGAGTGAACCAACAGACTGAAAATCAGTGTGTGTTAGCTGTTACTTACTATCAGAATAAAAACCAAATACAAGTAAGATTGCAGTTACAAGACAATCTAAACACAACTAAAATACTGCATTCAATAGCAACCTGTATTTTAATTATATATAAGTGTGATACGAGTGATTCTTATTGAATTAAAGAATATTTAGAGTAACAGACCTGAGACATCTTATTATAAAAATTATTAGGTATCAGACATAATTACCCAAAATGTGGAACCTCACCTAACAATCCAATATTATCTTTGATAATAACCACCTAAATAAGATATCTATCATAAATCTTTGTCAACATAAACAAAGATTTTAGGCGAGTTTATTGCACATTGGACGGTATGAGCCACTGACAAAAGACATTGTGTGACAATAAGTATTATTATATACAATTGTGGTTACTGTATCCACATCTATCTCTATACATTTGTTCTTTAGTCAGAGTGTAAATACCCTGATAGTAAAATAACTATCATTGTCAGTAAAACTATAATAAAGAGGAGGATAAAACGACTCTATTTAACTGATCTGATACAACTGTAAGCACTTAACTGACCTTTGAGCAATTTTGATACTTCTAAGAATAAGTTATAACCTAACTATGCAAATTTTGCCGACTCTGTGATACCAATTCAGAACAATCACTTGACCAATCTACCCTCTCAGGAGACATTAAAATTCTATCTCCATATTTATCACACCACAATTCAAATCTAACTCAGTGTTTCTCTACTAAGGGACAAGGGGTATACTATTACAATACTTATACCACCAAGGAGTGGTTAGACAACACGTTCTACAGGTCCAAATTCTTTTGTGTTTTTAAAACTTCATGTTGTTGTGTTCTGTTTTTTTAATCAAACCAATAAAGGTTAAATTTTAACTACAATCACCTAACCTCATTCCCCAATTGATGTCCAAATAATAATTCCAGATAAGGAGAAGGAAGTGCTAATAGATGCATACTTTTTTCAACTTCTATGTTGATTTTGTCTCTCAAGTTAATTCATGCATAAGCACTCAAGCTAAAGGAAATTAATCCATTGATACTGGCATCTCCTCTACACTAGTGTAGTGCTGTTGCACCTTTTTGTTCCAAAGAGTTCTATTTACAATCTTTTAAAGTTCTACTACCCTGTTAAAATGTTAATTCTAACTATAGTATTAAAACGTAAAAAGCAAGAGGTTCTTCACTTAGGGTCCATGAGCCCTTTCGCTTTATGATTTACCCGCCTTATATTATGCTTACTACAACTTTGTGGTCCAAGAGTGGCCACTCAAATCCTTTGGTGGGTATACAGTTTGGGCAGAACTTATTGCATGGATTGACAGTATAATTTGTTATCTCATCATACTGTGTAACTCTCTAATCTGTTTTGGCAGCTTACCATGTAATAATTTATTTTCTCTTATATGTATGTTTTGATAACTAATAATTGTTTGTTTTGAAAAGAACCTCAACAAAAAAAATTAAAAAAAGTAGCCAATCACCTCTTGTCTAGTTTTATTTGAGTTATTTTTATCAAGGACCCGAAAGGTACAGCCTATTGTGAGCTCTACTACGTTATGTATATAGTAGTGCACAGCACAGGCAGAATGAGAAGAGGATGGATGAACTGAAAGGTACAGCCTATTGTGAGCTCTAGCACGTTATGTATATAGTAGTGCACAGCACAGGCAGAATGAGAAGAGGATGGATGAACTGAAAGTATAGCCTATTGTGAGCTCTAGCACGTTATGTATATAGTAGTGCACAGCACAGGCAGAATGAGAAGAGGATGGATGAACTGAAAAGGTACAGCCTATTGTGAGCTCTACCACGTTATGTATATAGTAGTACACAGCACAGGCAGAATGAGAAGAGGATGAATGAACTGAAAGGTACAGCCTATTCTGAGCTCTACTACGTTATGTATATAGTAGTGCACAGAACAGGCAGAATGAGAAGAGGATGGATGAACTGAAAAAGTACAGCCTATTGTGAGCTCTACCACGTTATGTATATAGTAGTGCACAGCACAGGCAGAATGAGAAGAGGATGGATGAACTGAAAGTATAGCCTATTGTGAGCTCTACCACGTTATGTATATAGTAGTACACAGCACAGGCAGAATGAGAAGAGGATGAATGAACTGAAAAAGTACAGCCTATTGTGAGCTCTAGCACGTTATGTATATAGTAGTGCACAGCACAGGCAGAATGAACTATGCATGTGCAGCACGTCAGTAGGGAAAGCCTTTCCTGCATCACAAACAGTGGGTGAATGTTACTATATACATAGCAATCCTGATTACTTCTAGTAATGGATGAAACACAGGAATGCCATTTTTCCATTAAAATTAGTGTTTACATTATTGTTTAGTGATAATTATATAAATTTATATGACACTTAGTAATTCTCTTTAACCCCTTCACTGCTAAGCATATTTTGCTGCTTACATGATAATAGTATTGTAAGGCATATTTTAGTGAACGAGCCACACAAATTACCCGTATTGTGCCGAATATAAGCCGCACCTGATTATAGGCCGCACCCTTAAAGTTTGGTGCCATTTTGAAGAAATTTAATTTTAAAGAAAATATGCACATTAGTTGCACAAGCTTTAATGTTTGCAAGTGAGTGAGACCTGGATTCCCAAATGTGCAAGCAATGAGGGCCAATGCAGGGTGCTAGCTCCCAGGGGATCCTTTTCCACTTTCCCAAGAGTATAGAATATAGCAAAGGAAAGATGCTGTCTCCTTAGCACTGTAATTTCAAATGTGAAAAAAAACCTTTATTCAGCCATTACAGCTTTAATGGTTGAATAAAGGCTTTTTTTCACATTTGAAATCATCAGCACTAAGGAGTACAGCATGTTTCCTTTGTTTTATTTTAACATATTGTATTAAAGCAATTTTTTATTTATTTTAGCAGGTATGATGTGAGGGCAAAAAAAACAAAACTGTTTCTTACCAGAAAATATCAGTATCGCAACTGACTCACATGTCCCTTGTGCTCTGCCCACTTCCTCCCTCCTCATTCATTTGTCTGTTCTCAGCATTACTGCATCTTCACAGCGGTGACTAATGCATATGAGTGTCCTGCCAAACCTACCAACTATCGTCCCTCTCGCAAAACCACCCAACTCCGGCGGACTACATTACCCATAAGGCCACAGGGTGCACCGGAAGTTCGGCCATACTGCGCATGTACGATTTAGCCGAAAAGCACCCGATTATATATAGGCATATAGGCCGCACTGCAAATTTAAAGCTACAGATCAAGGGAAAAAAGTGCGGCCTATATGCGGAACAATACGGTATATATGGTTTTCAGAAAACCCAGCATATTCAGAATATACCATTATTATATTTTATTGCTTGTGAGAGCTGCAACAAAAAAAATGAAGAAAAATAAATTATATTCAAGATTTTTGTAAAGAATATTGGAAATGACCAGGTGACCACTGGTGTTACTGTGATCACCTTACTACATTGTCACCAAGCGTAGCCAAATGTGAAATAGGAGCCCATATGTGCTTTTGGGGGTTGTAATATCAACTAGAGAGACCCCTTTGTACCAGTACAGAAATAAATGAACTTTTTTTGCAAGCTGATCACCGTTACAACCGTAATGACCTGGCTAGACAGACACAAATAATATTTTTATTTGAGAGGGACTCGTCAATTATTAAAAAAAACTTTATTAGTAGGCATTGACATTTGGATGCTTTATTAGCATCCATATGTGGAAGAAGGCGGCCGCTCATGGCAGTCTCTTTTCGGAGCCGGATTTCTTCTTGTGAAAGTGCAACATACTAAGATCTGTGCAAATCCAGATCTAACACTAACAAAACATCCAAGTGACCATGCCTACTTAGGGATCTCTAGATATAACACTTTTTATGAAGTATATAAAGTCCCATTCCCAAACAAAATGACTAATATCTAAGCCATACTCACCGCAACTGTCATTAGGAATGGGTGCCAGGAGAAGAGAGCTGGAAAAGAAGATACAAGGAATTGTAAGAATAAAAACAGAGTTCCATGGCTTGGATGGCGCAAATTGTGGTGTGGGCGAGTGCAATATGTATGCATAATTTATATGCTCCCTGAGTGGCACTGAATAAACAGGCATGGACGTTATTCTAGCTTTTGTTCTGTCTCAGCTGAGTGCGTCTCTCTCTTTTCTTATTTATGCAAAATTACCCTTGGGTCTCCTTAAGAGTAAAAGGGGAAACCAGACGTAAACTCCTAGCACACATGTCCCTAGAGAGATGCAACTGCAACTCACTGACGAGGCCCACAGAAGGCCGAAACGTACGTCTGGGTTATGTTGTTTTTCTTCTACAGAGAAGAATTGCCTGGTATTTCGGTGATGGACTGTCATTGGGCAGGGTCAGACTGATATGCTACAGGATACGTAAATAGATTATTCATTAATTTAGTGAATCAATGTAGTGTAGTAATTTAACTATAAGAATAAAACAGTTGTCAAATTACAGGGGGGGGGGGGGGAGTTTAGGATCTGATTGGTCCATTTGTATTTTAAATGAGTCTCCATGAAAATAGCACTTTATGCCTGAGGAAACGGCACATAGACGCTGAGAAACGTGTTGCATTGGTGCATTTGTTAAAGCCATATTTTAATATTGTCACTATTTTTGTTTTTATAGCATTGTGTCTTTCATTAAAAGTGTATTGGTTTTTACTTTTTGGAGTCTTTTTATCACTTGACAAGCCCATTCATAAGGAGATTGCCAAGCACAGTGAGCGGGGACACTGATACCCCAGCATTCTTATGTAGCACATAATGTATACTCATTTCCTTAACACATTGGTGGGAGGTTTTGTCACAGCTGTCTGCACCAAGAAGCGCCCTTTGTTTGTTGTCTTATCTAGAGTTTTTATCCTGTTCGAAGGATTTGGGCATACTTTATGCCTTCATGGGACACTGAACCCCAATTTTTTTTGTGTGTGATTCAGATAAAGCATGCAATTTTAAGCAACTTTCTAATTTACTCCTATTATCATTTTTTCTTAATTCTCTTGGTATCTTTATTTGAAATGCAAGAATGTAAGTTTAGATGCCGGCCCATTTTTGGTGAACAACCTGGGTTGTTCTTGCCGATTGGTGGATAAATTCACCCACCAATAAACAAGCTCTGTCCAAGGTACTGAACCAAAAAAAAAAAAGCTTAGATGCCTTCTTTTTCAAATAAAGATAGCAAGAGAACGAAGATAATAGGAGTAAATTAGAAAGTTGCACGCTTTATCTGAATCACAAAATAAAAAATGTGGGTTCAGTGTCCCTTTCACAAATTGTGAATGTAAATGCCACAATTTTAAGATAAGGAGTTTGTTTATATTGTTCACACTAGGGGGCGCCCTTCTTTTGTTCTTTGTGTATAACACTGGCATTTGGCTGACCATGAATGCTACCTTCACCTGGCTGAATCAGTACCCTGCTAGTGGTAACTAGTGAGTTTATAACACTTCCACAACTATAATATAAAAGCTTTTTGTCAACCTGTCCTCAGGCCTCACTAACGGGTAACATTTTCAGAATGTCTGAACTGGAGCATAGATGAAATAAGCAGCCGATTAGTAAACATGGCTATTAATTTGCTCTCACCCAAGGTGATCCTGAAAATCTGGCCTGTTAGGGAGGTCTAATGACAAGTTTGAAAACCACAGATATAAAATTTAAATTATATATAGATCTGTTCTTAAATTTTGGGACGGGCTCCTAGATTTTAAGCAAAATGGTCAAGTTCTGGAATTTTTTTTTAATGGAAAAGTAAATTTTGCTAAGTATTTTCATTATTTTGCCCACTTTTTCTGTAAATTATGTGTGGAGCAGATTCATTTCAGGGGCTCATTTATATATGCCCCAGTTGGATAAAGCAAAGGAGATAACAAAAAAAATACCCTAGGTTATTCAAAGTGTATGTTCATGGACTGCAAAAAAGTTTAAGCCAAACCCCCTCAAAAAAAACACCTCTTTAAATATAGGATAACTTTATTTTGTTTCTAGTCCAGGGCTAATTAAAGCTTCTAGACCCACACTTGATACTCACATGTTCCAGGCCTTGACACATAGGTCACGTACACTGTGAGTGTCACAGCGGTGAGATGCGCAGTAGCTCCTGAGAGGACACGAAGCGTTTTATTTACAAGGGTGTCGCTGTCTGTGTTCAGAGACATGATTATGTGGCCTGTCAGGAAAAAGAAAAAACGACTTTAGCGCAGAACTTGACAAATGTTGGGAAACAAGGACTCGTGGTTTCTATAATTATGTGTCTCACTCCAGACTTTATTTTACATTAAACACTAAAAATAAATAAATAGACTCATTGCCTCCTAAAGCTAAAATGTACGGTTGGCTCCATAGTATTTAAAGTGATGGTAAATCCTAGCGTTTTTGAAACTGCAAATAAAGGGGACTTTTAGTCATGAAGTATAAAACAAAAACAACAACAAAAAACTTAATACTGAAAGTTGCTTTATTTGCCAGCAGTGTATGTTGTGCTGAGCGCCTCAGGCCACCCACAGTAAAAAGATATTTTATTATTGAGGTGATGTTAGCCAATAGCATGCTAGCCACCTGGCATAATGCCGATAGGCCCGCACACCTATTGGCTAAGGGGTGGAAACTTCACCTCATTCAAAAAATAGTATTCAGCTGTGGGAGGCCTGAGGTGCTCAGCACAACATACGCTGCTGGCACATAAAGGAACTTTCAGCACGAGTGTATTTTATACTTTATTTGTTGCTCTGGTAAAGCCTAGCGTTTCAAAAACACTAGGATTTACCATTACTTTAAATACATCTGTCAACCCCCTGTTTTAAAGGGACACTGAACCAAACTTTGTTTCTTTCGTGATTCAGATAGAGCATGCAATTTTAAGCAACTTTCTAATTTACTCCTATTATCAAATTTTCTTAATTCTCTTGGTATCTTTATTTGAAAAGCAAGAATGTAAGTTTAGATGCCGGCCTATTTTTGGTAAACTAACTGGGTTGTCCTTGCTGATTGGACAGTACCAATAAACAAGTGCTGTCCATGGTACTGAACCAAAAATTTGCTGGCTCCTTAGCTTAGATGCCTTCTTTTTCAAATAAAGATAGCAAGAGAACGAAGAAAAAATGATAAATAGGAGTAAATTAGAAAGTTGCTTAAAATTGCATGCTCTATCTGAATCATGAAAGAAAAAAAAATTGGGTTCAGTGTCCCTTTAATGTACACAATGTGAGCAATATCATCACCCGTCAGCCTGTAGACTGTAAGTACTCCAGAGCGGAACCCTCTTCTCCTCCTGTACATAGTCCGTTATGTTTTTGACATTGTATATCCCTATCTCTGTACCCAGCGCTATGGAATTTTGTAGCGCTAAACAAATAAAGGCTATCAATAATATTCGTATTATTAATAATTACAGATCCTAATTAATGAGAACACTGTAGAGGATGTTCTATCATTCTTATGGAAGGGCAGCATTTGAAAGTGTTGATTTGTTTCCCTGGAAAACAAAAACTTGAAGTAAAAACTGTGAACATTTAAATTGAAAGGAATACATCAGTATTTATGTTAAATTGGTTGATCGGTATTTCCTGCTAATGTTCATTGGCTGATGTAAAGCAGGGATGGGCTAGTAAACATGATCTTTTAAAAACACAAATACAAACACGGAATGACATCATGACCCTAATATAATAAGATTAGCGAAGAGAAGGGAGAGAGGTGACATAATCAAAACCTTCATGTATATTAATGTATTTAATAAATCAGAGCATTGCAGCATTTTAATTTAAAAATAAAAAATCTGTTGACACAAACGATGCTTCTTGCTGCCTGTGTATGTGTATTGTTAGGTGTTTATCCTTTTCATCTTACCACAAACCCCTTCTCTCTCGGGTAAAGTCTTCCCTTCGCTCTTCTAGGCTCCTATCTCACCTATCTACTAGTTTTTTGCTTTCCCTTGCAGGACCTCTGCAGCCCTTATTTTATATCTCCCTGGTTCCTTGCCACTCATCACTTAGCAGTTCCCTTTACATGTTTTCCCACCTCTTGTGTATTTCACTGCTCATCTCATTTGTAGACTCTTTCCAAATTTTGCTCAACCAAGCAAGTGAAAATCTCTTGCAGTTTTTCTCTCCCCTCCTCCTGTCCTACACAGTACCACTTACTGATCTAGAGTACCTTACCCCCCTCCTGTACCTGTACCTTGCAGTACCACTCACTCATCTGGAGTACCTAACCCCCCCCGTTCCTGTACCCTGCAGTACCACTCACTCATCTGCAGTACCTAACCCCCCGTTCCTGTACCCTGCAGTACCACTCACTCATCTGGAGTACCTAACCCCCCCCGTTCCTGTACCCTGCAGTACCACTCACTCATCTGCAGTACCTAACCCCCCGTTCCTGTACCCTGCAGTACCACTCACTCATCTGCAGTACCTAACCCCCCGTTCCTGTACCCTGCAGTACCACTCACTCATCTGGAGTACCTAACCCCCCCATTCCTGTACCCTGCAGTACCACTCACTCATCTGGAGTACCTAACCCCCCGTTCCTGTACCCTGCAGTACCACTCACTCATCTGGAGTACCTAACCCCCGTGTTCCTGTACCCTGCAGTACCACTCACTCATCTGGAGTACCTTACCCCCCCCCCATTCCTGTACCCTGCAGTACCACTCACTCATCTGGAGTACCTTACCCCCTGTTCCTGTACCTTGCAGTACCACTCACTCATCTGGAGTACCTTACCCCCCCCCCCATTCCTGTACCCTGCAATACCACTCACTGATCTAGAGTACCTACCTAATTTATTTGCATTGGTGGACCAGTCCAGTCCCTTAAAGTGTCACTCGTTAACAGTGAGATTCCCTCCTCCTTTTCTCTTACAGTACCACCCACATTTAGTCACTTAGGGCACGATAATCTAAAGGTCTCTGATATATCGAATTCTATCCCTCACATTACTAATGACATGCAGCGACTTACTGCTCTTCCTTACAATAATACCCACATGCACTGACATATCCCTCTTTACCTCACACCTGCGTGCATTGCCTGTGTTTGATTGGTATGTTAAGGGAGAGGGCTCCCTTAACATACCAATCAAACGCAGTGACTTAACCCTCTCCTTTACAACAGGGCTCAACAAATGTATTCAAAATCTAGGAGCCAGAAATGTTTGAAAATATAAATATTTTATTATATCTTTTCATGTGACAACACTGAAGAAATGACACTTTGCTACAATGTAAAGTAGTGAGTGTACAGCCTGTATAACAGTGTAAATTTGCTGTCCCCTCAAAATAACTCAACACACAGCCATTAATGTCTAAAACATTGGCAACAAAAGTGAGTACACCCCTAAGTGGAAATGTCCAAATTGGGCCCAAAGTGTCAATATTTTGTGTGGCTAACATTTTCCAGCACTGCCTTAACCCTCTTGGGCATGGAGTACACCAGAGCTTCACAGGTTGCCACTGGAGTCCTATTCCACTCCTCCATGACGACATCACAGAGCTGGTGGATGTTCGAGACCTTGCGCTCCCCCAACTTCCGTTTGAGAATGCCCCACAGATGCTCAATAGGGTTTAGGTCTGGAGACATGCTTGGCCAGTTCATCACCTTTACACTCATCTTCTGTAGCAATGCAGTGGTCGTCTTGGAGGTGTGTTTGGGGTCGTTATGTTGGAATACAGCACTGCGGCCCAGTGTCCGAAGGGAAAGGATCATGCTCTGCTTCAGTATGTCACAGTACATGTTGGCATTCATGGTTCCCTCAATGAACTGTAGCTCCCCAGTACCGACAGCACTCATGCAGGCCCAGACCATGACACTCCCACCACCATGCTTGACTGTAGGCAAGACACACTTTTCTTTGTACTCCTAACCTGGATGCCACCACACACGCTTGACACCATCTGAACCAAATAAGTTTATCTTGGTCTCATCGGACCACAGGATATGGTTCTAGTAATCCATGTCATTAGTCTGCTTGTCTTCAGAAAACTGTTTGCAGGCTTTCTTGTGCATCATCTTTAGAAGAGGCTTCCTTCTGGGACGACAGCCATGCAGACCAATTTGTTGCAGTGTGCGGCGTATGGTCTGAGCACTGACAGGCTGACCCCCCACCCCTTCAACCTCTGCAGCAATGCTGGCAGCACTCATACGTCTATTTCCCAAAGGCAACCTCTGGATATGACTCTGAGCACGTGCACTCAACTGCTTTGGTCGACCATGGCGAGGTCTGTTCCGAGTGGAACCTGTCCTGTGAAACCGCTGTATGTTCTTGCCCACCGTGCTGCAGCTCAGTTTCAGGGTATTAACAATCTTCTTATAGCCTAGGCCATCTTTATGTAGAGCAACAATTCTTTTTTTCAGATCCTCAGAGAGTTCTTTGCCATGAGGTGCCATGTTAAACTTCCAGTGACCAGTATGAGAAAGTGTGAGAGCGATAACACAAAATTTAACACACCTGCTCCCCATTCACACCTGAGACCTTGTAACACTAACAAGTCACATGACACCGGGGAGGGAAAATGGCTAATTGGGCCCAATTTGGACATTTCCACTTAGTGGTATACTCACTTTTGTTGCCAACGGTTTAGACATTAATGGCTGTGTGTTGAGTTATTTTGAGGGGACAGCAAATTTACACTGTTACACAGGCTGTACACTCACTACTTTACATTGTAGCAAAGTGTCATTTCTTCAGTGTTGTCACATGAAAAGATATAATAAAATATTTACAAAAATGTGAGGGGTGAACTCACTATTTTAAGGAGCAAGTAGCCCCCTGTTGCCTGGGGTTGTCAAACATAACAACTTACCCCTCTCCCTGGCAAAACCAAGCAGTCACTTGCCCCTCTCCCTTGCAATACCACCCACAAGCAGTCACTTGCCCCTCTCCCTTGCAATACCACTCACAAGCAGTCACTTGCCCCTCTCCCTTGCAATACCACTCACAAGCAGTCACTTGCCCCTCTCCCTTGCAATACCACTCACAAGCAGTCACTTGCCCCTCTCCCTTGCAATACCACCCACAAGCAGTCACTTGCCCCTCTCCCTTGCAATACCACCCACAAGCAGTCACTTGCCCCTCTCCCTTGCAATACCACCCACAAGCAGTCACTTGCCCCTCTCCCTTGCAATACCACCCACAAGCAGTCACTTGCCCCTCTCCCTTGCAATACCACCCACAAGCAGTCACTTGCCCCTCTCCCTTGCAATACCACCCACAAGCAGTCACTTGCCCCTCTCCCTTGCAATACCACCCACAAGCAGTCACTTGCCCCTCTCCCTTGCAATACCACCCACAAGCAGTCACTTGCCCCTCTCCCTTGCAATACCACCCACAAGCAGTCACTTGCCCCTCTCCCTTGCAATACCACTCACAAGCAGTCACTTGCCCCTCTCCCTTGCAATACCACTCACAAGCAGTCACTTGCCCCTCTCCCTTGCAATACCACCCACAAGCAGTCACTTGCGCCTCTCCCTTGCAATACCACCCACAAGCAGTCACTTGCCCCCTCCCTTGCAATACCACCCACAAGCAGTCACTTGCCCCTCTACCTTACAATACCACCCACAAGCAGTGACTTACCCCTCTCCCTTACAATAACACTCACAAGCAGTAACTGTCACTTACCCCTCTCCCTTACAATACAACCACTCACAAGCAGTGACTTACCCCTCTCCCTTACAATACAACCACTCACAAGCAGTGACTTACCCCTCTCCCTTACAATACAACCACTCACAAGCAGTGACTTACCCCTCTCCCTTACAATACAACCACCCACAAGCAGTGACTTACCCCTCTCCCTTGCAATACCACTCACAAGCAGTCACTTGCCCCTCTCCCTTGCAATACCACTCACAAGCAGTCACTTGCCCCTCTCCCTTGCAATACCACTCACAAGCAGTCACTTGCCCCTCTCCCTTGCAATACCACCCACAAGCAGTCACTTGCCCCCCTCCCTTGCAATACCACCCACAAGCAGTCACTTGCCCCCCTCCCTTGCAATACCACCCACAGTCACTTGCCCCTCTCCCTTGCAATACCACCCACAAGCAGTCACTTGCCCCTCTCCCTTGCAATACCACCCACAAGCAGTCACTTGCCCCTCTCCTTTGCAATACCACCCACAAGCAGTCACTTGCCCCTCTCCCTTGCAATACCACCCACAAGCAGTCACTTGCCCCTCTCCCTTGCAATACCACCCACAAGCAGTCACTTGCCCCTCTCCCTTACAATACCACCCACAAGCAGTCACTTGCCCCTCTCCCTTGCAATACCACCCACAAGCAGTCACATGCCCCTCTCCCTTGCAATACCACCCACAAGCAGTCACTTGCCCCTCTCCCTTGCAATACCACCCACAAGCAGTGACTTGTCCCTCTCCCTTGCAATACCACCCACAAGCAGTCACTTGCCCCTCTCCTTTGCAATACCACCCACAAGCAGTGACTTGCCCCTCTCCCTTACAATACCACTCACAAGCAGTGACTTGCCCCTCTCCCTTACAATACCACTCACAAGCAGTGACTTGCCCCTCTACCTTACAATACCACCCACAAGCAGTAACTGTCACTTACCCCTCTCCCTTACAATACAACCACTCACAAGCAGTGACTTACCCCTCTCCCTTACAATACAACCACTCACAAGCAGTGACTTACCCCTCTCCCTTACAATACCACTCACAAGCAGTGACTTACCCCTCTCCCTTACAATACCACTCACAAGCAGTGACTTACCCCTCTCCCTTACAATACAACCACTCACACGCAGTGACTTACAATACAACCACTCACAAGCAGTGACTTACCCCTCTCCCTTACAATACAACCACTCACAAGCAGTGACTTACCTCTCTCCCTTACAATACCACCCACAAGCAGTGACTTACCCCTCTACCTTGTTACAATACCACTTACAAGCAGTGACTTACCCCTCTCCCTTACAATACAACCACTCACAAGCAGTGACTTACCCCTCTCCCTTACAATACAACCACTCACAAGCAGTGACTTACCCCTCTCCCTTACAATACAACCACTCACAAGCAGTGACTTACCCCTCTCCCTTACAATACAACCACTCACAAGCAGTGACTTACCCCTCTCCCTTACAATACCACCCACAAGCAGTGACTTACCCCTCTACCTTGTTACAATACCACTTACAAGCAGTGACTTACCCCTCTCCCTTACAATACAACCACTCACAAGCAGTGACTTACCCCTCTCCCTTACAATACAACCACTCACAAGCAGTGACTTACCCCTCTCCCTTACAATACAACCACTCACAAGCAGTGACTTACCCCTCTCCCTTACAATACAACCACTCACAAGCAGTGACTTACCCCTCTCCCTTACAATACAACCACTCACAAGCAGTGACTTACCCCTCTCCCTTACAATACAACCACTCACAAGCAGTGACTTACCCCTCTCCCTTACAATACAACCACTCACAAGCAGTGACTTACCCCTCTCCCTTACAATACAACCACTCACAAGCAGTGACTTACCCCTCTCCCTTACAATACAACCACTCACAAGCAGTGACTTACCCCTCTCCCTTACAATACAACCACTCACAAGCAGTGACTTACCCCTCTCCCTTACAATACAACCACTCACAAGCAGTGACTTACCCCTCTCCCTTACAATACAACCACTCACAAGCAGTGACTTACCCCTCTCCCTTACAATATAACCACTCACAAGCAGTGACTTACCCCTCTCCCTTACAATACAACCACTCACAAGCAGTGACTTACCCCTCTCCCTTACAATACAACCACTCACAAGCAGTGACTTACCCCTCTCCCTTACAATACAACCACTCACAAGCAGTGACTTACCCCTCTCCCTTACAATACCACTCACAAGCAGTGACTTATCCCTCTCCCTTACAATACAACCACTCACAAGCAGTGACTTACCCCTCTCCCTTACAATACAACCACTCACAAGCAGTGACTTACCCCTCTCCCTTACAATACCACCCACAAGCAGTGACTTACCCCTCTACCTTGTTACAATACCACCCACAAGCAGTGACTTACCCCTCTACCTTGTTACAATACCACTCACAAGCAGTGACTTACCCCTCTCCCTTACAATACAACCACACGCAGTGACTTACCCCTCTCCCTTACAAAAGCACCAACACTAAGTGACTTACCCCTTTCAGATTCTCAACTTCTTTCTTCAGGTATTTGATATTTTCCTCCCCAGGAAGTCTTCAAAAACCTATTTTTTTAGCATACACTCTTTTTCATTGGACGGGAACTCCGTCAGTCAAAATAGACCGCCCACTCAGGCCAGCTGTTTGCGTAATATGGCAAAGTCAATAATAAGGTATTGGTCCTGTCAATTTCATAATAGATCTTCAGCCAATACATCGTTAGGGGCGGGACTAACTATTGGAACGAGGTTTGAACCGCTTGCATTCAGTTTCCGGTTTTGTTCTACTGCCAAATCTTAGTTTCGCTCCTGAAAGTACCTAGTAAACTAAATCAGCCCTGTGCAGCATCCAAGAGCAGCCACAGCCCTTTCAGTTTCTGTGCTGCTTCCTACTGTACAATGTTTATTACTGTTACATAACTATCACGGGTCATTTAGCTTGATAGGTACTGGTGTTGTAAAATGACGTAGTGCACGCATTCTTATGGTATACAATTTATTTTATAACACCTGCTATACGTTTTCATATAATGCACTTCAGCCAATAAACTGGAAGGGGCGTGGTTATTCTTTACAACGAGGGTTGAAACGCTCTCATTCTACTTCCGGTATGTGATAGCTTTAGGTGACTGAGGCTCTTGGAGAGGGAAACCCGCAGGGGGTAGATGATACAAGTGAGTATTGCGTGTCACTTGCAGGTGACAGGGGCATTGTGGTGCGGTGTGCTTGTCATGGCCTCTTAATGGCTCAGGAAGCTGCAGTGTGAACCTATGAAAAAATCGTAGCAGGCTTTAAAGTGAATCCATAATGTACAGTTGATACAGTATAACACAAGTGCCAGGCTTTGGTGCTTAATCAAGATGTAGAAAATGGGTCAGTATATCCATCTAGTGTGATGGTCAGTTAGTTGAGAATTACATAAGAATGGCACACTAGCTGTCAGAGTTAATAATCCCATATGAATGGCACACTAGCTGTCAGGGCTGATTATTACATAAGAATGGCACACTAGCTGTCAGGGCTGATAATTACATAAGAATGGCACACTAGCTGTCAGGGCTGATAATTACATAAGAATGGCACACTAGCTGTCCGGGCTGATAATGACATAAGAATTGCACACTAGCTGTCAGGACTGATAATTACATAAGAATGGCACACTAGCTGTCCGGGCTGATTATTACATAAGAATGGCACACTAGCTGTCAGGACTGATAATTACATAAGAATGGCACACTAGCTGTCAGGGCTGATAATTACATAAGAATGGCACACTAGCTGTCGGGGCTGATAATTACATAAGAATGGCACACTAGCTGTCAGGGCTGATAATTACATAAGAATTGAACACTAGCTGTCAGGACTGATAATTACATAAGAATGGCACACTAGATAGTCAGGGCTGATAATTACATAAGAATGGCACACTAGCTGTCGGGGCTGATTATTACATAATGGCACACTAGCTGTCGGGGCTGATAATTACATAAGAATGGCACACTAGCTGTCGGGGCTGAAAATTACTTAAGAATGGCACACTAGCTGTCGGGGCTGATTATTACTTAAGAATGGCACACTAGCTGTCAGGGCTGATAATTACATAATAATGGCACACTAGCTGTCAGGACTGATAATTACATAAGAATGGCACACTAGCTGTCAGGGCTGATAATTACATAAGAATTGCACACTAGCTGTCAGGACTGATAATTACATAAGAATGGCACACTAGCTGTCAGGACTGATAATTACATAAGAATGGCACACTAGCTGTCAGGGCTGATAATTACATAAGAATGGCACACTAGCTGTCGGGCTGATAATTACATAAGAATTGAACACTAGCTGTCAGGACTGATAATTACATAAGAATGGCACACTAGCTGTCAGGGCTGATAATTACATAAGAATGGCACACTAGCTGTCGGGCTGATAATTACATAAGAATTGAACACTAGCTGTCAGGACTGATAATTACATAAGAATGGCACACTAGATAGTCAGGGTTGATAATTACATAAGAATGGCACACTAACTGTCAGGGCTGATAATTACATAAGAATGGCACATTAGCTGTCAGGGCTGATAATTACATAAGAATGGCACACTAGCTGTCAGGACTGATAATTGCATAAGAATGGCACACTAGCTGTCGGGACTGATAATTGCATAAGAATGGCACACTAGCTGTCGGGGCTGATAATTACATAAGAATGGCACACTAGCTGTCGGGGCTGATTATTACATAAGAATGGCACACTAGCTGTCGGGGCTGATAATTACATAAGAATGGCACACTAGCTGTCGGGGCTGATAATTACATAAGAATGGCACACTAGCTGTCGGGGCTGATAATTACATAAGAATGGCACACTAGCTGTCGGGGCTGATAATTACATAAGAATGGCACACTAGCTGTCGGGGCTGATAATTACATAAGAATGGCACACTAGCTGTCGGGGCTGATTATTACATAAGAATGGCACACTAGCTGTCGGGGCTGATTATTACATAAGAATGGCACACTAGCTGTCGGGGCTGATTATTACATAAGAATGGCACACTAGCTGTCGGGGCTGATTATTACATAAGAATGGCACACTAGCTGTCGGGGCTGATTATTACATAAGAATGGCACACTAGCTGTCATGGGCTGATAATTACTTAAGAATGGCACACTAGCTGTCATGGGCTGATAATTACTTAAGAATGGCACACTAGCTGTCGGGGCTGATAATTACTTAAGAATGGCACACTAGCTGTCGGGGCTGATAATTACATAAGAATGGCACACTAGCTGTCGGGGCTGATAATTACATAAGAATGGCACACTAGCTGTCGGGGCTGATAATTACATAAGAATGGCACACTAGCTGTCGGGGCTGATAATTACTTGAGAATGGCACACTAGCTGTCGGGGCTGATTATTACATAAGAATGGCACACTAGCTGTCATGGGCTGATAATTACTTAAGAATGGCACACTAGCTGTCGGGGCTGATAATTACTTAAGAATGGCACACTAGCTGTCGGGGCTGATAATTACATAAGAATGGCACACTAGCTGTCGGGGCTGATAATTACATAAGAATGGCACACTAGCTGTCGGGGCTGATTATTACATAAGAATGGCACACTAGCTGTCGGGGCTGATTATTACATAAGAATGGCACACTAGCTGTCGGGGCTGATTATTACATAAGAATGGCACACTAGCTGTCGGGGCTGATTATTACATAAGAATGGCACACTAGCTGTCGGGGCTGATAATTACATAAGAATGGCACACTAGCTGTCGGGGCTGATTATTACTTAAGAATGGCACACTAGCTGTCGGGGCTGATTATTACTTAAGAATGGCACACTAGCTGTCATGGGCTGATAATTACTTAAGAATGGCACACTAGCTGTCGGGGCTGATTATTACATAAGAATGGCACACTAGCTGTCGGGGCTGATAATTACATAAGAATGGCACACTAGCTGTCGGGGCTGATAATTACTTAAGAATGGCACACTAGCTGTCGGGGCTGATTATTACTTAAGAATGGCACACTAGCTGTCGGGGCTGATTATTACTTAAGAATGGCACACTAGCTGTCATGGGCTGATAATTACTTAAGAATGGCACACTAGCTGTCGGGGCTGATAATTACTTAAGAATGGCACACTAGCTGTCGGGGCTGATAATTACATAAGAATGGCACACTAGCTGTCGGGGCTGATAATTAATTAAGAATGGCACACTAGCTGTCGGGGCTGATAATTGCATAAGAATGACACACTAGCTGTCAATAAACACTTTGAGATTTTTATATAAAATGTTATTTTTGCAAATGTTTCTTGTAATTTAGCTCTGAATTCAGCAATTTCTAATTCTCAGAACATGAAAAGCACCCGCTCACTTTTCAAGGCTAAACCTGCTACATATGTGTCCCTAACTGGCTTTATCAGATATCAACTGCAAGACAATGTTGTTTATACTAATATTATGACTGTGGTTAGCATTGTTTTCTGCAGACAAAAGCTCAGATTAGGTTCTCCAAATAAGACAAATGGTGGAGTTTGGCAATTGAAAACTAATCGCATTAAAAAGGATGTTAATTTGTTTTAAAAACATGTTATACTTGGCTGATATATTATTTTATAGCAACACAACAGAAATGCCTTGTAATTACAAGGTGTTTACTGCCCCTTTAATGCACTTTGGCTTCACAACAAAGCCATAAAGCTTTTCCTGCACCATTATGTGTGTGTGTTTATAATTCTGCCTTTTGTGCACGTTTATATACCTCTAATATGCATAATTTGAATTTACTTCTATTATTTATTTTGCTTAATTTTTTATATATCCTTAGTTGAAGAAAAAGCAATGCACATGGTGAGCCAATCACACGAGGCTTCTATGTGCAGCAACCAATCAGCAGCTACTGAGCATATCTAGATATGCTTTTCAGCAAAGAATATCAAGAGAATAAAACAAATTAGATAATATAAGTAAATTAGAAAGATGTTTAAAATTGCATTCTCTTTCTAAATCATGAAAGAAAAGATGAGGGTTTCATGGCCCTTTAAGTATGCACCGTGCACCAGCATTTTAAACACAGCACTTGCTCAGAGAGCCTAAGGTGCTTGTACCATCTAGGAATGACTCAATTTCATAATAGATTACATGCTATAAGCCCCACTGGTAGTCTGAGCAGCTGCAGTAATTAAAATACTGGTGCACTGAGAATATCAAACGATGTGTCGCGTGCACATGCAGAGAAAAATGTTAACACTAAAACAGTGATATCTTTTACTAGGAGCATTTTTGCCAATACATGTACAGTATATTGTAAATATGTTTCTGTTCAAAGATGTAATTCATTTATGTGCATTTCAATTTGGACCGTAATGTCCCTTTAACTGTCATTTCTTGCCTGTTCCACATGGGGTCACTTTACAGTATACTGCCTGATGAGCCTGTTGCAAACTCCTTTCTAATTATTTACATTATTTTGTTGTATCTGGGTGTTATTGTTTTGCAAATTTGTGTTCTCCACAAGAAATTTTGCCAGCCGTGTGGCATACTGATGTAGCCAAGTAGGGGCAGTGTAATACTTTGTAAAATTATAGCATTTTCTGCTATCCAAGGCACAAATGAACTGTATAATTTAACACAAAATTATTTAATGATAATCTATGCAATAAGCACTGAATTTTATTAAAAATAATTATCTAATTTTAGCTTAAAGGGACAGTCTACACCAGAATTGTTATTGTTTTAAAAGATAGATAATCCCTTTATTACCCATTTCCCAGTTTTGCATAACTAACACAGTTATAATAATATACTTTTAACCTCTGTGATTATCTTGTATCTAAGCCTCTGCAAACTGCCCCTTTTTTCAGTTCTTTTGACAGACTTGCAGTCTAGCCAATCAGTGCCTGCTCCCAGATAACTTCTCGTTCACGAGCACAGTGTTATCTATATGAAATACGTGAACTAACACCCTCTAGTGGTGAAAAACTGTTAAAATGCAATCTGAAAGAGGTGGGCTTCAAGGTCTAAGAAATTAGCATATGAACCTCCTAGTTTAAGCTTTCAACTAAGAATACCAAGAGAACAAAGCAAAATTGGTGATAAAAGTGTATTGGAAAATTGTTTAAAATTACATGCTCTATCTGAATCATGAAAGTTTATTTTGGCCTAGACTGTCCCTTTAAAGGGATACTGAATCCAATGTTTTTATTCCATGATTCAGATAGTGCATGCAATTTTAAGCAACTTTCTAATTTCTCCTGGTATTTTTACTTTAAAAAGCAGGAATGTAAGCTTACGAGCCGCTCATCTTTGGTTCAGCAACTGGGTAGTGCTTGCTGATTGGTGGATAAATGTAGCCACCAATCAGCGAGTGCTACCCAGGGTTCTAAACCAAAAATAGGCCGGCTCTTAAGCTTACATTCCTGCTTTTTAAAATAAAGATCACAAGAGAATGAAGAAAAATTGATAATAGAAGTAAGTTAGAAAGTTGCTTAAAATTGTACGCTCTATCTGAATCAGGAAAGATTTGGGTTCAGTATCCCTTTAATATTGGCTTCAAATTTAGCAGGATGGTCAGTAAAATAAGCTGGGTGGTGAACCCATTAACCCTTTCGTGACCGGGTCAATTTGTCTACAACGGAACAACATTCCGATGAAGAAAAATTGAAATCACGTGATCGCCCAGCGTGGTTAGGACGGAATAAAACGGCTTTAAAAAGGTCCTGGGGAGAACAATGCAAATTTGAATATGTACCGTTGAGCTGTAAATATTAGTATAACTCATTGACTAGCAAAGAGTGAGGGAACACATTGCTGGTGAATTCACTGCATCCCTTTCTGGGAGCCAAGGCAATACTGCATGTAATTGTAATATTAGTATCAATGTCCACAGTGATGTCCAATCGACGGATTGAGTGCATTTTCTTCAGCGAGTTCCACCCAACCCTTGGGCCGAAGATCAGCTACCAGGTGAGCAGACAAGGGCAGCAGGGTTAAGACAGAGCAAAGTTAGGATATTGTTCCCCATTCCAATCCATCACAATTCCTGTGGAAAAGTCCTTTTGCAGGGTCTTAAATTCTAAGCATTCGTAACCCAATGAAGTGCCCTTAATGAAGGTGAAAAGAATGTTATATGTTGCATCACAACCGTATGGCAGCAGTTTGGCATTCTGGGCGCGATCCGATATAGATCGCAGTTTGCGGCGCAAGCGAGGGAACCGGCGTCGCCCGCAGTTTCAGCTCGCAACTCGAGCTATCCCATATAAGTCGCCGTCAGATGCTAACGTGCCGTAAGTCTCACAAACCAGCGATGTCCAGAAATCTGCGCAAGTACAAATTTCTGGCGTCGCCAGTGACTTGCGGCACGTTAGAATCTGCCGGCGCCTATAAAACCTGACTAAAGTTTAAAACACCCGCACTGTCTAACACGCCTCCCTAACATAGCCCGCACTGTCTAACACGCCTCCCTAACATAGCCCGACACGTCTAACCCTCTATCCGCTATCCCCCCTCACTAGCCTAACAATAAAAAAGCTATTAACCCCTAAACCGCCGCTCCCGTACCCCGCCGCCAGCTATATTATATCTATAACCCCCTAAAGTGAGCCCCTAACACCGCCGCCATCTATATTAAAATTATTAACCCCTAATGTAAGCCCCTTACACCGCCGCCATCTCTATTAAAATGATTAACCCC
This sequence comes from Bombina bombina, assembly GCF_027579735.1. Taxonomy (NCBI): domain Eukaryota; kingdom Metazoa; phylum Chordata; class Amphibia; order Anura; family Bombinatoridae; genus Bombina; species Bombina bombina. Next base: position 388,491,428 of record NC_069505.1, read on the forward strand.
TAATTTAATCTACCTACCCCGCCGCCAGCTATATTATCTATATTAACCCTAAGTATATTATAGTTAATATAGGTATTACATTATATATATATTAACTATATTAACCCTAATTATATTAGGGTTAATATAGTTACTATAGTATTTATATTAACTATATTAACTCTATCTAACCCTAACTAAATTTATATTAAATTAATCTAATTCATTTATAAACTAAAATATTCCTATTTAAATCTAAATACTTACCTATAAAATAAACCCTAAGATAGCTACAATATAATTAATAATTACATTGTAGCTATGTTAGGGTTAATATTTATTTTACAGGTAAATTGTTAATTATTTTAACTAGGTATAATAGATATTAAATAGTTATTAACTATTTAATATCTACCTAGTTAAAATAATTACCCAATTACCTGTAAAATAAATCCTAACCTAAGTTACAAATACACCTACACTATCAATAAATTTAATAAACTACAAACATCTATCTAAAAATACAATTAAATTAACTAAACTAAATTACAAAAAAAAACAAACACTAAATTACAAAAAATAAAAAAAAGATTACAAGATTTTTAAGCTAATTACACCTATTCTAAGCCCCCTAATAAAATAATAAACCCCCAAAATAAAAAAAATTCCCTGCCCTATTCTAAATTAAACAAATTTCAAAGCTCTTTACCTTACCAGCCCTTAAAAGGGCCTTTTGTGGGGCATGCCCCAAAGAATTCAGCTCTTTTGCATACAACAAATACAATCCCCCCCCCCATTACAACCCACCACCCACATACCCCTATTCTAAAACCACCCAAACCCCCCTTAAAAAAGCCTAACACTACCCCCCTGAAGATCTCCCTACCTTGTCTTCACCACACCGGGCCGAACTCCTGATCCGATCCGGGCGATGTCTTCCTCCAAGCGGCAAAGAAGAATTCTTCCTCCGGCGACGTCTTCCTCCAAGCGGCAGCAAAGTCTTCATTCTTCCGGCGGCATCTTCAATCTTCTTTCTTCGCTCTGCCGCCGCGGAGCATCCATCCCGGCCGACTGCTGAACTTGGAATGAGGTACCTTTAAATGACGTCATCCAAGATGGCGTCCGCCGAATTCCGATTGGCTGATAGGATTCTATCAGCCAATCGGAATTAAGTTAAAAAAATCTGATTGGCTGATTGAATCAGCCAATCAGATTCAAGTTCAATCCGATTGGCTGATCCAATCAGCCAATCAGATTGAGCTCGCATTCTATTGGCTGATCGGAACAGCCAATAGAATGCGAGCTCAATCTGATTGGCTGATTGGATCAGCCAATCGGATTGAACTTGAATCTGATTGGCTGATTCAATCAGCCAATCAGATTTTTTTAACTTAATTCCGATTGGCTGATAGAATCCTATCAGCCAATCGGAATTCGGCGGACGCCATCTTGGATGACGTCATTTAAAGGTACCTCATTCCAAGTTCAGCAGTCGGCCGGGATGGATGCTCCGCGGCGGCGGAGCGAAGAAAGAAGATTGAAGATGCCGCCGGAAGAATGAAGACTTTGCTGCCGCTTGGAGGAAGACGTCGCCGGAGGAAAAATTCTTCTTTGCCGCTTGGAGGAAGACATCGCCCGGATCGGATCAGGAGTTCGGCCCGGTGTGGTGAAGACAAGGTAGGGAGATCTTCAGGGGGGTAGTGTTAGGCTTTTTTAAGGGGGGTTTGGGTGGTTTTAGAATAGGGGTATGTGGGTGGTGGGTTGTAATGGGGGGGGGGGGATTATATTTGTTGTATGCAAAAGAGCTGATATTCTTTGGGGCATGCCCCACAAAAGGCCCTTTTAAGGGCTGGTAAGGTAAAGAGCTTTGAAATTTGTTTAATTTAGAATAGGGCAGGGAATTTTTTTTATTTTGGGGGTTTATTATTTTATTAGGGGGCTTAGAATAGGTGTAATTAGCTTAAAAATCTTATAATCTTTTTTTTATTTTTTGTAATTTAGTGTTTGTTTTTTTTTGTAATTTAGTTTAGTTAATTTAATTGTATTTTTAGATAGATGTTTGTAGTTTATTAAATTTATTGATAGTGTAGGTGTATTTGTAACTTAGGTTAGGATTTATTTTACAGGTAATTGGGTAATTATTTTAACTAGGTAGATATTAAATAGTTAATAACTATTTAATATCTATTATACCTAGTTAAAATAATTAACAATTTACCTGTAAAATAAATATTAACCCTAACATAGCTACAATGTAATTATTAATTATATTGTAGCTATCTTAGGGTTTATTTTATAGGTAAGTATTTAGATTTAAATAGGAATATTTTAGTTTATAAATGAATTAGATTAATTTAATATAAATTTAGTTAGGGTTAGATAGAGTTAATATAGTTAATATAAATACTATAGTAACTATATTAACCCTAATATAATTAGGGTTAATATAGTTAATATATATAATGTAATAACTATATTAACTATAATATACTTAGGGTTAATATAGATAATATAGCTGGCGGCGGGGTAGGTAGATTAAATTAGGGGTTAATCATTTTAATAGAGATGGCGGCGGTGTAAGGGGCTTACATTAGGGGTTAATAATATTAATATAGCTGGCGGCGGTATAGGGGGATTAGATTAGGGGTTAATAATTTTTATATAGGTGGCGGCGGTGTAAGGGGTCAGATTAGGGGATAGATAAGGTAGATGGCGGCGGTTTTAGAGGCTCACAGTAGGGGGTTAGTTTATGTAGATGGCGGCGGGGTCCGGGAGCGGCGGTTTAGGGGGTAATAACTTTATTAGGGATTTCGGGGGGGGGGGGGGCTCGCGGTTGACAGGGAGATAGACATTGCGCATGCGTTAGGTGTTAGGTTTATTTTAGCAGATCGCGGTTGACAGGGAGATAGACATTGCGCATGCGTTAGGTGTTAGGTTTATTTTAGCAGCCAGTTTAGGAAGTTACGGGGCTCCAATAGTCAGCATAAGGCTTACTACGGCTGCTTTTTGTGGCGAGGTGAAAATGGAGTAAGTTTTCTCCATTTTCGCCACGTAAGTCCTTACGCTGCATATTGGATACCAAACTGCGCGGGTTTGGTATACCTGCCTATGGCCCAAAAAACTGCGGGCGACGGCAGAAATATACGGGCGTAACTTCTAGGTTACGCCGTATATGTGATACCAAACCCGCGCAAATATTGGCGTCGCCGGCTTTTGCGGGCGACGATTTATATCGGATCGACCCCTCTGTCAGAAATACTTTTGTAATCATTTTTAGATGATTATGGACTTATCGCATTTTACTGCATTGGAAACCCATTTTGACCTGTTAGGAGTGTTTGCATGCATTATTTTAACGGTTAAAGTTTTAGCAAATACTCATATCCATACTTCCCATATGCCCCAATACTTTTTTTGGCATCCTGTTCTATGGTATAATTGTCCCAAGGTTTTGTGCCACATAGTAAAGATCTGCCATGATGTGTCGACTTCCATTGAATGTCTGATTCTTCGTTGGGTTTATGTATACATTTGTTTGCATATTGTGGCATGTGAGTCTCCTGCACTACACATTACAGGCCAGAATAATAAAATATATCTCATTTGGTGAACTGGCATCTATATATCAGTATAAGCAGAAATAGATGGGAAATGGCGGCCCCAGGCAATCGCGCTAAGCACAATGGGTAAGGAGTCTACGTCTGGTTTCCCCTACCACCCTTAGGGAGACATTCCCAGGGTCATAATACAAAAACAAACAAAAAGAGAAGCAGTCCGGCAGGAACGTACAACAGCTAAGTGGCTTGTTATATGGCCTGGTTACCACCTGGGAGTAGCTTCTTTTAGCCCAATTGTGCTTTTCACTGAGGAAAACTTTCCTGAAGTATATCAGTCTGATTCAGCCTAACAAGGTCAGTCCAGCCCCGAAATACCAGGCATTTCTCCACTTTTCTCCTCTGAACAAGGGAAATATCAGACCTCCCATCTATCTTGGATTTTGCAGGATTGTCATACTCTGAGCCAACCCAAACATGCCCATGAAACAGCCCCACTCATCTATAACATGCATATGACCCCACCCACCAAATACTAGTGAGCCACTGCCCACCAAATACTAGTGAGCCACTGCCCACCAAATACTAGTGAGCCACTGCCCACAAGACCCCTCACCATTCTGTCCTAGAAAGCCTCAAAGAAATGTCCAGAGGTATGGGATGTTCCCTGCAGTTTACAGATCAAATAATATATTTAATTTGTAGATATTGTGTGCAAATCACTCTGGATGCTTTAGGATAGAGAACAGTGGTTGGAGCTGTAGCAAACACAATGGAAGAGATATCTCTTCTAATGGACTGGAATATGTTTGAAAACTAAAATAAATTGTGCTTCCCTACAATGCTTTTGTATAGGATCTCTGATGGATTGGTGGGGGAAGGTTTTTGGGAAAGATAAGTTTTATAGGTAATTGTGGATTTTAATGGGACTTAAAATAATTTGAGATTGTGTTATAAGATTTATGCACAGTAAAAAAAAAAACTTTGCTATTTACTTATTTATTTTTCTTGCATTTGCTGTAGAATATCTTACTTTTGTGAAAAAAGCAAAACAAAAACAAATGCTGCAAACTGCCTAAACCAGCTACAGACTAGACAGTGATTGCTTAGAGCGGTGCACAAACTTATTTACAGCTAGCACTATAAACACACCCATCAGCGTTTTCACGTAGTTTTGCCATTCATTAATAAAGTGAAAAACATTTCATATAGGTCTTTTGCAATGCAGTACAAAATTGCTAATATACTATCTATCTATCTATCTATCTATCTATATTATTGTCCCTTTAAAGGGACAATAAATATTGTCCCTTTAAAGGGACAATAAAGTTCTCAATGATTTAGACAAGAGCATGCAATTTTATACAGCTTACCCTTGTTACTCTATGGCAGTAGTGTTTGCAACAATGCATTACACTGCTTCAAGCAATGTTGCAAATTGTACCCATGGACGGCGCTGCGGAATATGTTGACGCTTCATAAATAAAGTATAATAATAAAATAATAATTATCAAACACTGCACGTGCACACTCCTGAGCTGCCTACCTACATAGCTTTACTCTTCAACGAAGAATAACAAGCGGATTAAGTTGTTTTGATAATAGAAGTAAATTGGTAAGTTGTATAAAATTGCATGTTCTTTCAGAATTGTGAACATCTGACATAAGTCCCTTTGCAGAAGAATTGTATTGATACGATGTGTCTGTGTACTGTATATTGTCAGGTCCCCGAGGAATACATCTCTCGGGAGCTGTTTGACACGGTGCAGGTGTATATAATTACCAAGCCGGAGCTCCAGAACAAGCTTATTACAGTGTAAGTATATGGCAATCTCAAGGCGTAAATAAGTCTAGAGTTGTTACTAAGTAAAAGTATCAGATGCCAACATCGTCGCACTCGCAAGTTGCTATACCGCAAGAATTATTCTTTTTATTGTATGTTTAAAAGCTTTAAAGGAATCTGAAACCCCAAATGTTTCTTTTTTTATTCAGCCAGCGCATGCAATATTAAACATGTTTCTCATTTACTTCTATTCAAATTTTTTCTTTGTTTACTTGGTATCTTTGGTTAAAAAGCAGGGATGTATGCTTAGGAGCCGGCCTATGTCTGGAGGATTATATGGCAGCAGTTTTTCAAGAATGTTATCCATATACAACAAGAGCACTAGAGGGCAGCACTATTTCCTGCCATATAGTGCTCTAGATACCTACCTAGGTATCTTTTCAACACAGAATATCATGGGAAAGAAGTACATTTCAAAGTAGAAGTAAATTCAAAACTTTTTTTATAAATTGTATGCTCTGTCTGAATCACAAAATAATATTTTTGAGTTTCATGTCCCTTTAATGAATCAGAGCATGCCGATTTTGCATCTGTCCCTTTAACTCTCTCATATTCATGATGTTTTTAGAATTTAAAGTAAGTTTTATTAAGTAGTGTTACAGGGATTAAACAAAAAGAGTATTTGTTATTGCTTTTGTACTTTTATGTCTGTTTAAAACATTTATTTAGTGTCAGATCTATTGCAATACGGTGATTAATTGCTGATATATCGCCTCTAGGTGCCTATAATACAAATGACTTTATAGTAACTCGTTTTATTCTGTTGCCTGCAGCACTGCCATGGATAAGAAGCTGATTGGCTGCCCTGTCTGTATTGAGCACAAAAAGTACAGCAGGAACGCTCTGCTGTTTAACCTTGGCTTTGTGTGCAATGCCAGAGCGAAGACGTGCGCCCTGGAGCCCATCGTGAAGAAGCTCGCAGGATACCTCACCACATTAGAGGTGCCATGATTTATGCCATTGACTATGTAGGACAAATTTATTTCCTTAAAGGGACAGAAAACTAAATTTTTTTTCTTTTTCGTGATTTGGATAGAACATACAATTCTAAAGAACTTTCCAATTTACTTCTATTATCAATTTTGCTTCATTCTCTTGTTATCCTTTGCTGAAGAGACAGCAGTGCCCTAAGGGCAGCTAGATGAACACATCTAGTTAGCCAATCACAAAAGACAAATGAGTGCAGGCACCAATCAGCAGCTAGCTTCCCACTAGTGTATATGTGCGTATTCTTTTTCAACAAGGGATACCAAGAGAACAAAGCACATTTGAAAATAGTAGTGAATTTAAAAGTCTTTTAAAATGACAAGCTCTATCTGAATCATGCAAGTTTAATTGTGACTTTCTTACCCCTTGAACTATTGTCTCTGCCTTGCTCGGGAGTAAGTTGGCTTAGACACATTAACCACGTCATTACCTCCTTGTGAGGGTTATGCACATAGATACACACAAGCATGTGCGCAATAAGGAGATGCTGTAATGCTTTCGGGCATTTTATTATTGTATTGTCCCCTTAAAGGGACATTAAACGGCTGAGTACAACTACGGTAGCAGGGTTATTACTTAACTGCTGTTCCTCCTGTGCCTTCAGCTGTTTTCAAAGTCATTCTCTTATTTTAGCCCTTTACAAGTATTAGTTAGTGAAGCTCTATATCCTAACACTGGGCGTCGCCATCTTGGAGCTATATTTGTTATGTAACACTTCTGCTCTCTATTATGTGAGCTAAACTGAAGTGCAAACCCAGTAGAGTCACAGATCTGTAAAAGTGCACTGCTTCTATCACGGGATGCAACAAGTGTGATACAAGATGGCAGCGCCCAGTATAAAATGCTGAACTTTAACAACTGATTTCTGTATTAAGTTTAATTAAAAGAATGACTTTATAAAAAGAGCTGCAGGTACAGAAGAGAAAACCATAGAGTGGTGAGTGGTAACCATCCTACTGCAGTTGTACACAGCTGTTTAAAGGGACAGTCTAGTCAAAATGAAACTTTCATGATTCAGATAGGGCATGTCATTTTAAACAACTTTCCAGTTTACTTTTATCACCATTTTGTCTTTGTTCTTGGTATTCTTAGTTGAAAGCTAAACCTAGGTAGGCTTATATGGTAATTTATAAGCCCTTGAAGGCCGCCTCTTATCTGAATGCATTTGACACTTTTCACAGCTAGAGGACGTTAGTTCATGTGTGCTATATAGTTAACATTGTGCTCACACCTGTGCAGTAACTTATGAGAGGGCACTGATTGGCTAAAATGCAAGTCTGTCAAAAGTTCTAAAATAAGGGGGCTGTCAGAAGAGGCTTAGATACAAGGTAATCACCAAGGTAAAACTATATTAATATAACTGTGTTGGTTATGCAAAACTGGGGAATGGGTAATAAAGGGATTATCTATCTTTTTAAACAATAACAATTCTAGTCCCTTTAATGTCCTTTTACCCAAGATTCATGTATCAATGTTTTTCCTTCTCTCTTTTTATTCTGCTTATAGCTAGAATCTGGCTTTATTTCAAATGAGGACAGTAAACAGAGACTGGTGCCAATCATGAGTGTATTGTTAGAAGGGTTGAACTCTACAGGCGAATGCTCTCTGCCTATAGGTAGGTATTACACTGTTTATCCACCCCCAGATTCCTTCCCTTTCTATCCTTAATGTGGCCCCTCCTGTTTCAGATGAAAGTAACACTATGCACCTTAAGGTGATTGAGCTTCGGGCCTCTCCACCTACTGCTCAGGAATATGATGTTCCAGTTTTCACAGAAGACAAAGATGATTTCTGTTATGCACAGTGGGATTTAACAACTCAGCAGGTAAGGATTCTGATCATTTGTTGGAAGATGATACTAGATTGGGAAAGGGGGTTTGGTCAGAGCACAACAGAACTGCTCTGCAAAGAGATATAAAAAAGCTGTAAGAATGGGCTGGTAGATGGCAAATTAGGTTTAACATTGGTAAATGTAACATTTTTACAACGTGGAAGCAAAAATAAGAACTTTACATATTATTTACATGGGACATTTACCTCATCTACTAAGTTGCTGCCAATGCCTTTCTGGGTTTCTTTAGGCTGCTTTGACACTTGGTCTTATGCTCTTATTTTGTCTGGCAGATCCTTCCGTATATTGATGGATTTCGGCACATACAGAAGATTTCTGCAGAAGCTGACGTGGAGCTGAACCTTGTGCGAATTGCAATTCAAAACCTGATGTGAGTGATCATGGCAGTGGGTTTATAATAAATGGTATAGTCTGTTTGGAGCAGCGATAAGTAGATTTAATTTGGACACATAGAATATTTTCCGCACAAACAATATTACCAGGAGATTCAATAAAATATTCAGAAACCAAAATTTGGAAAGTACTCACAGAAGATACGTTATAAAAATGCCCAGCAAGTGCTTGGTTTTCGGTTTACAAATTATATGGATGCTCCATCCTTTTGTGGAGATGTATTAAAATCTGATTGTCTATGCAAATTTAAAATATGTTAATTTTGCTTTTTTATCCTCCAAAATAAAATTATAGCTGTTAGGGAGATTGTAAACAAATTATGCACTAAGAATTTGTCTTCCACAGTCAGCAGTTGTAAACTAAAGGTTTAAAGGGACACTGAACCCAAATTTTTTCTTTCGTGATTCAGATAGATCATGAAATTTTAAGCAACTTTCTAATTTACTCCTATTATCAAATTTTCTTCATTCTCTTGGTATCTTTATTTGATATGCAAGAATGTAAGTTTAGATGCCAGCCTATTTGTGGTGAACAACCTGGGTTGTCCTTGCTGATTGGTTGATAAATTCATCCACCAATAAAAAAAGTGCTGTCCAGAGTCCTGAACCAAAAAAAAAAAAAAAAAAAAAAGCTTGGATGCCTTCTTTTTCAAATAAAGAAGATAGCAAGAGTACGAAACAAAATTGATAATAGTAGTAAATTAGAAAGTTGCTTAGGTTTGCATGCTCTATTTGAATCACAAAAGAAAAAAATTGGGTTCAATGTCCCTTTAACTGGGTTATGTCCATAGTTTAAACATAAAGAAGATCATTTGTATATGGAGCACTTTTGTGAACAGCTTTTATCTGGCCTAAAATGGCCAAACAAGTGGTAATATGCATTGAACTCATACTGAAATGGAGAAAAGCTACAGAAAACTAAAAACAAAACAAAAAATCCTCTAGTGCAGTTGAAGACTCTATTCTCTTGATAATGGGAGTAAATTAGAAAGTTGCTTAAATTTGCATGCTCTATCTGAATCACAAAAGAAAATATTTGGGTTCAGTGTCCCTTTAACTGGGTTATGTCCATAGTTTAAACGTAAAGAAGATCATTTGTATATGGAGCACTTTTGTGAACAGTTTTATCTGGCCTAAAATGGCCAAACAGGTGGTAATCTGCATTGAACTCATACTGAAATGGAGAAAAGCTACAGAAAACTAAAAACAAAACAAAAAATCCTCTAGTGCAGTTGGAGACTCTATTCTCAACACCTCACCCCAGGTCCACTGTCTTTGTGACTCATATTTACTCCACATCTACAAGCGCATGTCGTCGTGCACACCTACTCAACCTTTCCTTACTCAAGAAACTACAAAATTACTAATTCATTTCCTTGATTTGTCAAACACGGACTACTGCAAGCTACTTCTTAATGACCTTCCCAAACATCACCTCTCCACTCTCCAATCTGTCATGAAAGCTTCAGCTAGACTCATCCACCTAAGTCGCTGATCTGCATCAGTTGCCCCACTCTGCCATTCCCTACACTGGCTTCCCATACTCTTTAGAATACAGTTATACAATACCCTAACCTATAAGCTCAGCAGGCTCATTCACAACTATATTTCCTCTCTCATCTCAGTAAGAGCGATATCATTATTGTAGAGGCCATTATCTAATCTAGGCAAGCATCCCTGCTTGGGAAGCAAAAATCATGAGATATTGTATATCTAATTTGCATATCTTACACAGAGTTCTCTTGTGCATTGGTAACAATGTTCAAAGAATTCTTCTGGGGGAAGAATACTTGCCTGGATGGGCTAATGGTCTATACGATAATTCTTTGGCTCTTCCTTTTATGAAATGGAGTATTTTAATCTCATGCTTTTATCTCCAACAAAACTTAAATGAAATTTGCTCTCTCTCATCTCCAAATATTCCCCAACCCACCCTCTTTGATCAACCTCTGACCTACGTCTCTCCACTCCTATTGTCTCTTCCCCTGTTCCATCAGACTGTCTCCAACCTTGTGTAACTTCAGGGGCTTTTTGAAAACATAGCTATTCAGAGAGGCTTGCCATCTCTCCTACCCAACATAAATCTTAAACTGCCTTGACTCACTGCAACTACAATCCACATGGCAAAACACTCCAAGCCTTATGTCCCTCTGCCCTCAACCTGTAGACTGTAAGCTGTTCGGAGCAGCGCCCTCTTCCTCTTGTACTAGTTTTGTTTAGTCTGTTATGTATTAGTATGATATCACAAATCTTTTTTATTGTATGCCCCTATCTCTGTACCCAGCACTATGGAATTTTGTGGCGCCATACAAATAAATGATAATAATTAGTTTTTTTTAAAATTATTCTATATATATATATATATATATATATATATATATGCGCAAATGAAGAATTAGTTATCTTAAGGCGCATTATGTAAGTATTAAAAATGGAATATTGTAAAAATAATAATTGTATTATAGATACTGCAAAATATACTTATATTTTTTATATACACACTTTTGGAGTCTCCAGCTCCTACTGAGCATGTGCAATCCTACACAGTGTATACGTATATGCAGTTTGTGATTGGTAGATGGCTGTCACATGATACAGGGGAGGGAAAATTTGATTAACTTTGAAATTTGCCAGGAAATATTCTACTGCTTGTTTCAAATTCAAAGTAAGTGCTATTGTATTATCTTATTATTGTGTGTTTGTCAAATATTCAATTCTACTATCCTTTAGCATACAGCAGTAGGCCAGTGGCGTTGACATAGTGCACCTGGCACAAGCATGAGACAAATGTGCATGCACAAGGCTTACAACTGTATCGGGGGGGGGGGCAAATTTTCTGTAAAAATGTTGCTGAAGCAAATTTGCAAACTCAAATATATTGCAAAAATGTTTTGCTGAAAAACAGTGCTGTGCGTTCAAACACCACTCTCATAAACCTTTTTACAAATGCTGCTGCCGATATATATATATATATATATATATATATATATATATATATATATTATTTTTTTTTTTTTTTACAGGTTCCATATAATGTGTTGTAACATTTTCGTAATCTCTTATAGATACGAATATATTTTAATGTGTTGGGGAATCATTTTATAACGATGTTAGGACAGTTTTATGAGATGTTTTTTGTTCTGTTTAGGTATTACGGAGTGGTAACTTTGGTCTCCATATTTCAGGTAAAGTTGTTTTGCCTGTTATTTTATTATTTTTATGGATAGATAATTCTGCCTTGCATGTTGGCTTTCTCCTGTCTCATTCATTGTCTTACTAAGCTTTCTCTTTAAAGTCTTCATTTGGTGCTGTAGGAATGCCCTTGAAAACAGGCTGAGCATCAATGAAACATTGAACTCTCCCCACAAGCTATCCAATCACATATTCTAATTATATGTTAGCACACGCATGCACAGTAACAAGGATGCCATCTGTGCATGGCTTAAATCTATATAATTATACTTATCAGTTATTTGTAGTAATCTATATCAGTTGTCATAGCAACCGATCACATGACCACATCAGCTGCCTCCATACTTTTCTTTCAGACAAACTTCTCTTTCTCAGACTTAAAGGGACATAAACAGTATAAGATTGTAATTTAAAATGTTTGTGTATTTAAATAGCTTTGCAATATACTTTCATTATTTATTTTGTTCCCTTTCCTGTAATTTAACTCTGAATGTTGTCGTTTTCTAAATTCCACTGAACCTCTGTAAGGTAATGGGCGCTGCCATGTTTGAACTTAAAGGGACATAAAACCCAAACATTTTCTTTCATGATTCAGAAAGAGAGAATAGATAGACCATACAATTTTAAACAGCTTTTCCATTTACATCTATTATCTAATTTGCTTTATTCTCTTGGTATGCTTTGTTGAAGAAGCAGCAATGCATTATTGGGAGCTAGTGAATACATTGGGTGAGCCAATTACATGAGCCATGTATGTACAGCCACTAATCTGCAGCCCCAAAGCCTACTTGGGTATCCTTTTCAAGATAACAAGAACAAAACAAATTGGATAACAGAAGTAAATTGGAAAGGGTTTCCAAACAGCCTTGTTAACACAAACTTTCTCTTATCACATGGTTTATATAACTTGTCCTAATAGTTCTCAGCAGAAGACAGAGATGGAAAGATTACTACTTCAAACATTGATTTATAGAATCTAGTGTACTTTATAGAAACTATACTTATATATCTACATATTATTCTAAGGCTAACCTTTGATTTGATTACATCATTATGTCTAGCGTGTATTTACGGTTTAATATAATTAGAAGGCCGCTAATTGCAGCTGGGCACTGCACTTCTGAAATTCCTGGCAGTGAATGGGTTAATTCGTTAGCTGGTATGGGAAATAGTATAGTAATGTAGGTATTTCCCTTCTACCTGACTCCTCCCTGATCCCTCCCAAAGCGCTCTCTTTCCCCAAACACTCATCCCCACTATATTAGGTACTGGCAGACAGTCTGACAGTATGCAGTTTTGGGTTTGTTTTTATAATTGTTTTTTTTTATTATTTTTTCTCTGCAGTGTAGTCATCCCTCCTCAACCCTCCCTGGTCTCCCCCAAACAGTTCTCTAAACCTCCCCCCTCAAATGGTGGCCATGTTTGGTACTGGCAGCTTTCTGCCAGTATTCAATTTTCGGGGACTCCATTTCCCAATTCTAACCTTTTTCTGTAGTGCAGTACCCCATCCTTCCCTCTCCCTTCAAAATATTATTTTGGTGCAGGGCCCCTGCCACTCCCTCCCCCTTCTAATGATGGGCCGACCTTTTGCCTCTCGTCTTCCCTCCCACACCTCCCGTCAGCACCAACAGAGATCATTACAGTCAGTGAAACAGATGGCGTCACAGTCTGTAACAATCTGGCAATCTGCCTTCATATGGTACCGAAACACTGAATAAAGACAGGTGCCTGTAGTTTAGGAACAGCAGCTCTCTGGTGTCACTTGACAACCGACACTGCTGGATCTTCCTGAAGCTGTGGAGTAGATCTGTTATGCGGTACGATGGGCTTTGTACCACATGGCGTAGATCTGTGCTATTTATCTGCAAGGGGTTAAAGGGACATTAAACCCAATAAAATTCTTTCATGATTCAGATAGAAAATACAATTTTCAACAACATTCCAGTTTACTTCTATTATCTAATTTGCTTCATTCTTTAGATATGTTTTGTTAAAGAAATAACAGTGCACATGGGTAAACCAATTACATGAGGCATCTATGTGCATCCACCAATCAGAAGCTACTGAGCCTATCTAGATATGCTTTTCATGAAAGGATATCAAGCTAATGAAGCAAATTAGATAATAGAAGTAAATTAGAAAGTTGTTTAAAATGGTATACTCCATCTGAATCATGAAAGAAAAAATGTGGGTTTAATGTCCCTTTAAGTAATTATCTGTTCCCCCTCTTTAAAGGCGATAAAAACTTAAAGGGACATGAAACCCAAACTTATTCTTTCATGATTCAGATAGAACATACATTTTGTAAATGAGTTCCCAATTTACTTCTATTAGGAATTTTGCTTTATTTTCTTGGTATCCTTTCTTGAAGGAGCAGCAATTTTCCACTGGGAGCTAGCGGAACACATCGATAAGCCAATGAAAAGCGGCATATATGTGCAGCCACCAATCAGCAGCTAGCTACCAGCTCCTGAGTCTACCTAGGTATGCTTTTCAACAAAGGATAAGGTAAATACGAAAATATAGCGCTAATTACTGAAGGAAAAACTAGGCCACTCTAAAACAGTCACCCCAGGACTGTCACAATTAGAACAAGGTTTGAGAAATAGAGAGGGCGCTAAAAGCTAAGTTTCCCACCACACTTAGTCAAATATTAACATAGACACAACAAATTTAGAGTTAATAACTTTACTTCACAAAAAATCTAAAGTGCAATATTATAACATTCAATATATCAGAATTGCTGAAAGGGACTTCTCCCTTAACAGTTAAAATAATTAATTAAAAATAATGTAGGAGCTGGAATACCACCTTAAAAACACTTGAAAAAAATGCTTGAAAATATTTAGTATACGTTGTGTTTTTGATTCAGCAAATGTTGGTTACAATGTTAATATCAGTCTTAGGATTCAATCTGTCCCAATTATTGATGTGTTGTAACAAAGTTTCTTATGTTGGCTGATCAAGAAGTATTGCAATTTCACAAATCGTGTCAGCGCGGAAAGTGTGTAATTCTGATATTAATATGACCCCCTCAGAAGTGGTAAAACGATGGATATTGAACACCTTAATATCAGATCTTATTCTTACTCACACTTTCTTTTCCAAAGTGGCTTAATGACGATCTTTAGGCTCACAATATTGGAGGTTAACACAGGTAGGCAATATCTCCCAATGGGAAACTTAGCTTTTAGCGCCCTCTCTATTTCTCAAACCTTGTTCTAATTGTGACAGTCCTGGGGTGACTGTTTTAGAGTGGCCTAGTTTTTCCTTCAGTAATTGGCTCTATATTTTCGTATTTACCTTGTTCTCTTTTCCCCTTTGTATGGCAGCTTTTTGCACACATTTATAGTCATTAAATCTATTTTTATATTTTATTGAGTTTTTTTCACCTATACACTTTAACCTTCTTACTAATTAGGTAAATATCACTGAGCACTTATTTTATTCATTATGGAACCTGAACTTTTTTCATTTAGGGACAATTTATTAACTGAATTAAGTAATACACATATCACAGAGGAACGTCCACAAGGCAATTTTTTAGACTTTCACCAACTAGTTAATGAATTAGATAAACTTATGGTGAAAGAAATTAAACAAAAAATGGAATTAGTCTTTTTAGATAAATACACCAATTTAAATTTAATTCCTAGAGGCTTGAAATTTAAGAAAGCCTGCACATTCACTTTAAACCAAATACATCAAAAGGAATGGGATTTGGTATTAAAAGAAACTTCACAAAATTTGATTGAAATTATAAAAAAATCACGTAATGAAACTCTAGAAGAAATTAATATAAAAATTACAGATTTGAAAAACCAATTAGAAAATAAGAGGGAACATCCCAACTTTAAAGAAAGGCAGAATATTTTGGTAAATAAATTGATAGAACTCAAACATGGTCTATTAGATAACAAATTGAAAAAATTAGAAAGGGATAGGAATGATTTATTGGAACAAACTAAAGAATTGAAAGATAAAATTGGTAATGCAAATAAAGAATTACCACAACCAGATGATTGGGATAAACATAAACATATCAATAGACAACAATCTAGAGGTCATATACCACTTAATACACCAAAAGAGAGAAATTTTGAGATATATAGAAATTGAAACATACAAGGTGGTCAGCATGAGAATGTCTATGATACACAATACCCTGAGCATTATCAGTCCAATATAAACTGGAGAGATCGTTCTAATTATGGGACATATAGATATAAAGTTCCCTTTTAACAATATCGTCGCAATCACAATTATCATAATAGAACATATCAAGAAAATTCTGAAAATTATCATGGTAATAGAATGCCCCAAAATTATAGGGATATATATAGGAATGGGTATAGGTCTCAATATTATGATAACAGAAATCATAATAATCATAATTATTGGCAAAATACAAGACAATCTAGAAATTTCCATCACGACTCAAATGATGAATATTATGACAATAGGAGAAATAGATCTAGGATGGATAGTTGGCATATAGAAACGAACAATAGATTCTCAGCGTTAGATAATGAATGTGAGATCGGGATGATCAATAACGAGAGAGATTTTTTTAGGCAACAGCCCTCTAAGGGAGGGCACCTCAAAGAACCTTGCAGCTCTAGAAAAAAGAGAGAGAACCTACACCCCACGAAATCTAAAGAAAAGACAACTAGAGGACAAAGAGGAGGAAAGAATAGAAGGAGAGGCAAAGAGAGTGAGATAACTACTGGGAATACAGGTATTTTCAACTTGAGCAACAAAGAATTGGATAATGATGAAAAAAGGATATTATCACTAGGTTTATCTTTTGCCCCAACCACTACTCTTAACAAATTTAACACCCATATCCATGTAAAACAATTCATCAGGAAGTTAACGTTAAAACGCTACTTTTTGAGGAATCCCATAGAAAAACGGATAAATCCATCAAAATTTCCCAAAACTATAACTGATAATGATGGAAAGAGAACATATACTAATCTTAGACCCATATCTAAATTCTACCCTTCATATGCTAAAGGATCTAACATAGAAACCTTCGAAAAGATGGTCCTACAAGACTTAAAAGAATTTAACCCCAAAAAATCGAGGCCCAATTTTAATTTATCAAAAAAAATAAAGAAATTATAGATAAACTACAAAAAGATAAACATGTAATCATAAAGCCAGCAGATAAGGGTGGGGGGGTTGTAATAATGAATAAAACCAACTACATCACAGAAGCAAACAGAATATTGAGTGATCCCAAAACTTATAAAACATTAGAACTAAACCCTATCAATAAGATTAAGAAAAACCTATTTTGGAGGAAGGGAAAGATGGGGGTATCATTAATGACAACGAATTCAATTATCTGTATCCTGAATTTCCGAGAACCCCTATCTTTTACTTCCTCCCAAAAATTCATAAGGATCTTGAAAACCCCCCGGGGAGACCCATCATATCTGGAATAGGTTCTATAACATCTAACCTTTCCAGATATGTGGACATCTTTCTTCAGAAATTTGTTAAAAACTTAAACACTTATTTAAAAGACTCCACACAGGTATTACAATTAGTTGAAAAAATAAAATGGGAAGATAATTTTATCCTTGCCACTAGTGATGTCACATCTCTTTATACGGTCATTGATCATGAGCAGGGCCTAAGGGCCATCGAAAATACTCTTGAATCAGATATGGATATACATCTTAGACAGTTCATTCTAAAAGGAATAAAATTTATATTGGAAAACAATTATTTTGAATTTAATGGTAGATATTATCTTCAATTGGAGGGCACCGCGATGGGCACGAGGTTCGCGCCAAGTTATGCTAACATATTCATGGGTGACTGGGAGGATCACTTCCTTGGGTCACATGAGTTTGGCGCGGACCTCGTGCTCTTCAAGAGGTATATAGACAATATACTAATCATATGGAAGGGCTCAGAGGAAAACCTCAAACTGTTCTTTCAAGCTATGAATAATAATGATAAAGGTCTTCAATTTACCTACCAATACAGCAATACTTCCATCTCCTTTTTGGATTTAGAAATATTTGTGGATGAGGGCAGTCTAGCTACCAGAACGTTCTTTAAACAAGTGGACTGTAATGGGTATGTACACAAAAAGAGTTGCCACCATGAGAGATGGAAAGGCAATATACCCACAGGTCAGTATCTTAGAATTAGAAAGAATTATTCAAGGTATGTAGACTTTGAGACTCAAGTCAATATTCTCCAACAGAGATTTTATGAAAGAGGTTACAGTGAGCAAGAACTAGTAGGAGCTATGACTAGAGCTAAAACAACTGAAAGAAGTTCTCTCTTACAGTATAAAGAAAAATTCACATCACTCACTAGAGACAATAAAAACGAGTATGATGTAGCACTAATAACAAATTATAATGATGATCATCAAACATTACGTAAAATAATCATGAGACACTGGCATATAGTTAAAAAAGACCCCTTAATAGGAGACCTTTTAGCATACAAACCAAAAATTATTTTTAGAAAAGCCAGAAATTTAAAACAAATTCTTGCACCCAGTGAATTAAAGAAGGATAGTATCACTATGGTAGATCAAGATCTCAGAGGGAACAATCTAAAAGGTTTCTTTCCCTGTCTTTCATGTAGGGCTTGTAGGTATAGTAGCAAAACTAGTTCTATCCACATTACAGGGACAAGTGTAGACTTTAAAATCAAAGACACCATAAGATGTTCACGTAAGGGTATTATCTTTTAAAATGCTCATGTGATTTATTTTATATTGGAGAGACTACTAGACTATTACGTGACAGGATCAGAGAACATCTCTGCAATATCGAAAAAGGGAACTTAGACACTCACTTATACAAGCATTTTAGAGAGATTCATAAAAATAATTTAAAACATTTAACATTTTGGGGAATATGTAAAGTCAGAGGAGACTGGAGAGGGGGTGATTTTGAGGGTAAGCTCCTTAAAAAGGAAGCTGAACTAATTTATAAATTTGACACCCTTTTCCCCCGAGGCCTTAATTCAGAGATAGACCTATCCCCTTTTTTAGGAGTTAAGATATAATAAACAATTTATAAAATTGAAATACTCTTAAATTTAATATGATGAACTGATATGATAGCAGTAATTTTAGATTAATTTTTTAGAAAATTTTATAATTTGAGTATTGTCTATTATTTTTTTAGATGGAATTATTAAGTCTTTTATTGTAACTACTAGTTATGTAAGTCTGTTGAAATAAATCTAAATTATTTCCTATTTCCTGACATAGAAGCCAGTGGCTATAAGTTTAGTGTATAACTAAGTTTTGGAAAATCAATTTATCATATAATCCTGATTAAAGCAATAGTCGATTAAACTCATGAATTTCTAATTATTCTATATAGAATATATAATTTTAAACTGTATTTTTATTATGGAATACCACCTCTGGTTTTACCACCTTAACAAAATATAATTTTAATATATATTTTATGTTGAGTGCAAAATAATTTTTATCCAGCAAAAATATTTATATATTATGTGGAGTCTGCCTTTTTTGAACAAGCGACTGACCCCATGGAATTGAACACAATAAACCACCTTAAGCAAAATCAATTCTGATCAACTTCCACCTTTAATTGGAAAGAGCTACAACCAATGAATACACTTCAGTGAATATTTAAATCCTGTCCCAGGAACAACCAGTATCTTGAAAAAGCCCTACCTAACAGGTGAAACGCGTAGATTGGCTTTGTGTTGTATCCTGCTAAGGACTTTATCTTTAAAATCTAGGTACCTAGTTTTTACATCTTCGCCCGCGCGTGTTCCACGCTAAGTGCAGGTTTGTGGACATCATCTCTCCCCATTGAATTCTGAATCATCTGGCGCACAAGGAATTTGGAGTGACGAGCAGTGTCCGATCATGCTGACCGGGTTCAGCCGACACTAGCAAGAGTGCAAAAACATTGGGAGATATTGCCTACCTGTGTTAACCTCCAATATTGTGAGCCTAAAGATCGTCATTAAGCCACTTCGGAAAAGAAAGTGTGAGTAAGAATAAGATCTGATATTAAGGTGTTCAATATCCATCGTTTTACCACTTCTGAGGGGGTCATATTAATATCAGAATTACACACTTTCCACGCTTACACGATTTGTGAAATTGCAATACTTCTTGATCAGCCAACATAAGAAACTTTGTTACAACACATCAATAATTGGGACAGATTGAATCCTAAGACTGATATTAACATTGTAACCAACATTTGCTGAATCAAAACACAACATATACTAAATATTTTCAAGCATTTTTTTCAAGTGTTTTTAAGGTGGTATTCCAGCTCCTACATTATTTTTAATTAATTATTTTAACTGTTAAGGGAGACATCCCTTTCAGCAATTCTGATATATTGAATGTTATAATATTGCACTTTAGATTTTTTGTGAAGTAAAGTTATTAACTCTAAATTTGTTGTGTCTATGTTAATATTTGACTAAGTGTGGTGGGAAACTTAGCTTTTAGCGCCCTCTCTATTTCTCAAACCTTGTTTCAACAAAGGATAACCAGAGAAAGAAGAAAATTAGATAAAATAATTAAATTTAAAAGTTTTTTTAAACGGTATTATCTTTCTGAATCATGAAAGATAATTTTTAAGTTTCATGTCCCTTTAAAGTCAGCTCTGGTGATATAATGCACTTCTGAAACAGCAGCTGAGCAAATCAGCCCATATGTACTCAGCCACCAATCACCGGCCATGTTTAGCTCTGGAGCTAACTTTGGGCAAGATTACAAGTTGAGTGCCAATTTATTGCATGCAGTAAATGGGGAAATTTGCTTGTTTATGGGCACACGATAAATAACCAACCATTAGCGCTAAGATCAGATCTCTGGTGATCGGATCTGGTTCATTTTCAAAAAGTGCCCCAATATAAAGTTTTTTTATTCAAATAACCAACTGCACAAAGCAGTTTTTAGGGGTTAAAAGTGGTGGGTGTGAGGGGTTATTGGAAAAAACGGCACTTTGCCTTTACATTGTGGTCTAAGGGACTGTGTGTTCTCATTTAATATATATGTATATGCTTATATACATATATTTGTGTTAATATGTGTATATTTACATATATATTTAAATCTGCTGCTCGACTTACCCCTTCACAGACACGGCATGAGAACAAGGCTCCCATTAGAGCCTATGGAAACGCTATCTCGTGAGCGCAATGCTTCCATACAATGTGAATGCAAGGTCACGTTCGCATTGCACCTAACTTGTAATACCAGTGCATATTTTTATCGAAAGCGATATTTTGTGCTCCACAATATAGCACTTTATGTGTTAAACTCCTTTGTGGGGTATATAAACCTAGATCTGTACCAGCAATCATACAATTATTAAATGCTCTAGTATTTAATGATCCTTTTTTTACAACCCTTGTAGTATTCCAACGTGTATTGTACAACTCCTCGGGTTCAGGAGCTTATACATGACAAAGCTTTACAAGAGGAATGCGTGTGTTACGTCAGCAAGACAGGTAATTATTCTTTCTGAACCCACCTTAACATGATGTATGTAAGATTGCATGCCCTATCGTGTGCTAATATATGTGCCCACGTTTATGTGCCAGTCTTTTTTCTAACCAGGTCACAAGCGCCCTAGCCTTCGTGATATTTTCCAGTTATACTGTGGCCTGAGTCCTGGGACTACTGTGCGAGATCTGATTGCACGATATGCACAGCAGCTGCAGAGAGTGGACGAGAGGTTGGGCCATCTAATACGTTTCTAAATAATGATGGGAATTTATTGCCATAGTTTATAAAAAAGGGACATTTAACTCCAAATTAAATCCCAAATTATAACAATATACACTATTTATTTTGGATGCTTTTGCTGTAAAAAAAGAAACTCTGAAAATCGTGCTTGTTCCATTCTCTCCATGGAGTGCCTCCATCATACTTAAAGGAAATTGAACCACCAAATTTTTTTTTTTTTAATTCAGATAGAATATACATAGTAACATAACATAGAGAAGGTTGAATGAAGACAGAAGTCCATCAAGTTCAACCTTTACAGATCCTGCCTGATTAACAATAAAATCTCTAATTGAGCTTAATCCCGTTAAAAAGTTGACCCATTAAACATAAGTAATCATATCCCTGAATTCTGTTTCTAGCCAGAAATGTATCTAAACCATTTTTAAATGTATCTAAAGTATTGGCATTTACTTCCTCCTTAGTTAATGAGTTCCGCTATTTTATTGTTCTTACAGTGAAAAAATGTTTCCTCCAGCTTTAAATTGTGACCTTCTGTCACAAATAATTTCCTTGGAATAAAGAGAGCTTCTGCCATCTCTGTATATGGGCCTTGAATATATTTATTTAAAGTAATCATGTCACCTCTCAAGCGCCTTTTTACTAGAGAAAACAGAACCAGTTTGTCTTGCCTCTCTGTCACGAATAACTTGTGATTTAGCTACCAAGGGGTTAATTCTCTTTAGCCTGTGAGCTAAAAAACATTTGTTTTTCAAGAAGAACTGTGTCCTGTGTTTGTTTGTTTTGTGTGGTAAAACCAGACCCCATTATAAATTGTTTCAGAGTTCCACTTGAATAAATGTTATCATATAGGCATTGGTGCATTCAGGCTGTAAAAGTGTCGGTTTTAGAGACACAGAACAGTGCCTCTTCACAGAAGCTGATAAGGTCAATAAAGGGACATGGGTATAAGTTAGATATGTGTTTAAAACATGTTATGTCATTAGATGAAGGTGTCATATTTGCAGGCCCATTTATCAAAGGGCTTGCGGACCTGATCCGACACTGCGGATCAGGTCCGCAAGACCTCGCTAAATGCGGAGAGCAATACGCTCTCTGCATTTAACATTGCACCAGCAGCTCACAAGAGCTGCTGGTGCAACGCCGCCCCCTGCTGACTCGCGGCCAATCGGCCGCCAGCAGGGAGCTATCAATCAACCCGATCGTATTCGATCGGGTTGATGTCCGGCGATTCCTGTCCGCCTGTTCAGAGCAGGCGGACAGGGTTATGGAGCAGCGGTATTTAGACCGCTGCTTCATAAGTTGTGTTTCTGGCGAGTCTGAAGACTCGCCAGAAACACGGCTCTTCAAGCTCCGTACGGAGCTTGATAAATGGGCCTGTTAGTATCAAATTGATTATCACGATGCAACTAAGAGATTGCCTTTCTGCTTATATGAAAATGGATGCATCTAGCAGAAATTATGTGTTCTATAATTTCAGGCAAAGACTTATAGTCTATTGTCGGTCGTAAAAGGATGAGGGGCTTCTCAGCCCCTGCAAAGAGGGTTGGCCAAGCAACCTGATCTCCTGAAAATTGTATAAAGTTTTTGTGTTTTAACATGTAAAGTTCTCATTCTTACAAGGGAGGCTGTGACAAAACAGAGTAAGGACCCAATTGCTTCATGCCATCTCTATGGCAACAGATTCCAAAGACTAGTACAGTATATGGTTTCCATTTTCTTCTTTTTATTTTAACCTGTTTGTGTGTAATTTTATTTGTAACAACTTTTTATTAATAATGCATTGTGCATAATACTTTTTGGCATAATAAATAATTCATTTATTAAGCTTTGGCCTTTGTCTAATATTTGAACCATGTTACTGAAAGAGACTGGAGTATTAGAACTGTATATTTTAGGTTATTTTCGGCTAAATTGTATTCTGAGAGTTAATGTGTAAGTCTGGGTTTTTCCTTAGGATTTTCCCTTTAATAAATCATAAGTGGTGGCAGCTTAGATATTATAGTTAGTTTAGTGTGGGTGGCATTAAAGGGTAGTTTTGGGCATTTCTTTTACGTCTAGTACAGACTAAAGAGTATTGTTAACCCTTGCGCCCACTGAACTAAGTCATAAGCTTGCCTGACGTGGAAAGATTGTAACATATTAGTGACAGTAGAAGGGGTCTGATAACCCTTTCTGTGCCAAAAAAGTGACTGGCGCAGGGTTGGTTAACCTTGGTAGTCACAAATTAGTCGGCAGCGGTGTAGATAATTTTTTTTTATTAGATTTTAGTGCTCGTGGATTTGCTAGTGTGAAAATCCTGGTACTAAAAAGAAATTGTGACTCTCACAATTTCCAAAGGCTAAATAAAACTCAGTGCATTATAAAGTCACACATTGCAAACAGTCCCCTTCCCTATTCTCTGTTTTTCTTTTCTATTTTATTTTTACTATGGAGGCATATCAGCAGCAGACCAAGTAAATGCTGGCACTGTTATGCCAGGAGTATGATATCCCATCCCGTGGAAAGAACAAAGATGGACTAATACAAGCTCTTTTTGAATATAACAGCCAAGCCACCCCAGCTGAAGCCTCAGGAGAGGTGTCTGCAGCTGTGGGCAGTGATTCATCAGGATCTGGGGATCCATTGGACTGTTATTTGCAAACTGTTCTGAAACATATGGGCTCAGCGGATGCAAGTGTGCGCATGGAGCTGATTGCAAAATTTCATGAAATACAGGCTGCTGTAGCTGAGAGACAGGCGGCTGTGGAAGCAGCTGAGAGACAGGCGGCTGTGGAAGCAGCTGAGAGACAGGCGGCTGTGGAAGCAGCTGAGAGACAGGCGGCTGTGGAAGCAGCTGAGAGACAGGCGGCTGTGGAAGCAGCTGAGAGACAGGCGGCTGTGGAAGCAGCTGAGAGACAGGCGGCTGTGGAAGCAGCTGAGAGACAGGCGGCTGTGGAAGCAGCTGAGAGACAGGCGGCTGTGGAAGCAGCTGAGAGACAGGCGGCTGTGGAAGCAGCTGAGAGACAGGCGGCTGTGGAAGCAGCTGAGAGACAGGCGGCTGTGGAAGCAGCTGAGAGACAGGCGGCTGTGGAAGCAGCTGAGAGACAGGCGGCTGTGGAAGCAGCTGAGAGACAGGCGGCTGTGGAAGCAGCTGAGAGACAGGCGGCTGTGGAAGCAGCTGAGAGACAGGCGGCTGTGGAAGCAGCTGAGAGACAGGCGGCTGTGGAAGCAGCTGAGAGACAGGCGGCTGTGGAAGCAGCTGAGAGACAGGCGGCTGTGGAAGCAGCTGAGAGACAGGCGGCTGTGGAAGCAGCTGAGAGACAGGCGGCTGTGGAAGCAGCTGAGAGACAGGCGGCTGTGGAAGCAGCTGAGAGACAGGCGGCTGTGGAAGCAGCTGAGAGACAGGCGGCTGTGGAAGCAGCTGAGAGACAGGCGGCTGTGGAAGCAGCTGAGAGACAGGCGGCTGTGGAAGCAGCTGAGAGACAGGCGGCTGTGGAAGCAGCTGAGAGACAGGCGGCTGTGGAAGCAGCTGAGAGACAGGCGGCTGTGGAAGCAGCTGAGAGACAGGCGGCTGTGGAAGCAGCTGAGAGACAGGCGGCTGTGGAAGCAGCTGAGAGACAGGCGGCTGTGGAAGCAGCTGAGAGACAGGCGGCTGTGGAAGCAGCTGAGAGACAGGCGGCTGTGGAAGCAGCTGAGAGACAGGCGGCTGTGGAAGCAGCTGAGAGACAGGCGGCTGTGGAAGCAGCTGAGAGACAGGCGGCTGTGGAAGCAGCTGAGAGACAGGCGGCTGTGGAAGCAGCTGAGAGACAGGCGGCTGTGGAAGCAGCTGAGAGACAGGCGGCTGTGGAAGCAGCTGAGAGACAGGCGGCTGTGGAAGCAGCTGAGAGACAGGCGGCTGTGGAAGCAGCTGAGAGACAGGCGGCTGTGGAAGCAGCTGAGAGACAGGCGGCTGTGGAAGCAGCTGAGAGACAGGCGGCTGTGGAAGCAGCTGAGAGACAGGCGGCTGTGGAAGCAGCTGAGAGACAGGCGGCTGTGGAAGCAGCTGAGAGACAGGCGGCTGTGGAAGCAGCTGAGAGACAGGCGGCTGTGGAAGCAGCTGAGAGACAGGCGGCTGTGGAAGCAGCTGAGAGACAGGCGGCTGTGGAAGCAGCTGAGAGACAGGCGGCTGTGGAAGCAGCTGAGAGACAGGCGGCTGTGGAAGCAGCTGAGAGACAGGCGGCTGTGGAAGCAGCTGAGAGACAGGCGGCTGTGGAAGCAGCTGAGAGACAGGCGGCTGTGGAAGCAGCTGAGAGACAGGCGGCTGTGGAAGCAGCTGAGAGACAGGCGGCTGTGGAAGCAGCTGAGAGACAGGCGGCTGTGGAAGCAGCTGAGAGACAGGCGGCTGTGGAAGCAGCTGAGAGACAGGCGGCTGTGGAAGCAGCTGAGAGACAGGCGGCTGTGGAAGCAGCTGAGAGACAGGCGGCTGTGGAAGCAGCTGAGAGACAGGCGGCTGTGGAAGCAGCTGAGAGACAGGCGGCTGTGGAAGCAGCTGAGAGACAGGCGGCTGTGGAAGCAGCTGAGAGACAGGCGGCTGTGGAAGCAGCTGAGAGACAGGCGGCTGTGGAAGCAGCTGAGAGACAGGCGGCTGTGGAAGCAGCTGAGAGACAGGCGGCTGTGGAAGCAGCTGAGAGACAGGCGGCTGTGGAAGCAGCTGAGAGACAGGCGGCTGTGGAAGCAGCTGAGAGACAGGCGGCTGTGGAAGCAGCTGAGAGACAGGCGGCTGTGGAAGCAGCTGAGAGACAGGCGGCTGTGGAAGCAGCGGAGAGACAGGCGGCTGTGGAAGCAGCTGAGAGACAGGCGGCTGTGGAAGCAGCTGAGAGACAGGCGGCTGTGGAAGCAGCTGAGAGACAGGCGGCTGTGGAAGCAGCTGAGAGACAGGCGGCTGTGGAAGCAGCTGAGAGACAGGCGGCGAGTATCAGCTACAGCTTGTACGGTTGGAGAGAGGGATGGTCTCACCTGTTGTTAGTGAACCTAGAGACCCACCTGTTCCCAGTGTGCGTGCAGAGAATTTTCCCACTTTGGAGAAAGATGTGGATGTATTCCAGCGTAGCTTTGAGAAAGTTTGCAGACAGTTCCTGCTGCCAAGGGAGCAGTGGGCTAAGTATCTTACCCCTGGTCTGAAAGGTCCTGCACTGGAGGCTTTTGCTGAACTACCACCAGAGTTTGATCAGGACTATGATGCCATTAAAGCTGCACTGCAGAGGAGGTATAATCTTACTCCTGAGATGTACAGAAAGAAATTCCGTTCTCTGCAGAAAGGTACGTCAGAGAGCTATACTACAGCTGTTGGAAACCTGATGGCAGCCTTTAAACAGTGGATCAGAGGGCTAAAGATTGCCACTATAGAAGAGCTGGAAGATCTGATGGTGAAGAAGCAATTTATGCAGCTGTGCCAAGCAGAAGTCCAAGAATGGGTTCTGGATCATAAACCCCAAACCGCATTGGAAGCGGGTGAGCTTGCCGATTTTTACACAGCCAACAGGTCACCAGGGAATGGGAGAAAATCCTTTGTTAAGGGGGGATCCACCTGGAAAGGAGCTGCTGCACGACCCCCCTTCACAAAACCTGCTGTGCCTTTTTTAATGTGTCTGTTCCCTCTGGGTGCTTGAGTTCCACTTGAATAAATGTTATCATATAGGCGTTGGTGCATTCATGCCGTAAAAGTGTCGGTTTTAGAGACACAGAACAGTGCCTCTTCACAGAAACTGATACGGTCAATAAAGGGACATGGGTATAAGGTAGATATGTGTTGAAAACATGTTATGACATTAGATGAAGGTAAATATGACAACCCTGTCATATTTGGTATCAAATTGATTATCACAATGCAACTAAGAGATTGCCTTTCTGCTTATATGAAAATGGATGCATCTAGCAGAAATTATGTGTTCTACAATTTCAGGTTTCTTTTTTTTTTTTTTTTTTTTTTTTTTTTTTTTTTAAATAATTTTTATTAATTTTTCAATCATAAGTAGACAAGTACAAATGGCATATTTCAAAGGCATAGTACAGTACAGCTAATACAATTCAATAACATTGGTTGTTCCTTTGGGAGTGAAGCTTCCCTTTCTGGTTTTGCAATCGTGTCTATTTTCAACAGTTCTTAAAACCAATTCCTGGTTAGGGAATCCAAATGAGACCCCATCTTAGGAGGAGTACAATGAGTTCTTATAGAATGAAGGAATTGGTTTAACATCATACTCATAACTGGAATGAGCAATTTAACAAACTTAACAACAACAACTGGAAATATATATGCTATATTGTGATATTCTGGAGCCTATATTCATTTGCTGTATTGCGAGTTCAACATCATTTTGCTTGCACTGAATAGTTGGCTTGCTTTTAAGATAGACAAACCACTTACTTAACAATATTTTCTCCTTGTTTATTCATCAAGGTGGTTTTTCTAGTGTTTTTAAGAGTGTCTCCCAATAAAATTTAACATCTAAAAATTTATTTAATTGGTTTCGTTTGTAATACCCATATTGTTCCAAGGGAATGGTATCTGAAACTTTCGATAACCGTTGTTGGAATTTTTGCTGACTTCCAATGTTGCGCAATCAATGATTTAGCTCTGTTTATGCACATCCTTATCAGTATTGTGTGTATTTTGCATTGAATTTCTGGGTTTTGGTTTAATAATACCAATTCGGGAGAAAGTGTGAAGTCCCCTCCCATTGTCATTTGTAATACCCTCTCTACCGATCTCCAAAAAGGTGAGATTTTGGGGCACTTCCACCATATGTGGGCCATAGTACCCACTTCTCCACATCCTCTCCAGCATATCGCCGCAGAGGATGGGTATATCTTATGCAATCTGTGTGGGGGTTAAATACCAGCGCATGAGAACCTTGAAGTTCATTTCAATGATTCTTGTGGAGGTAGAGGACTTACGTGTATTGTTATAAATTATCTTCCAATCCTTCTCCTCTAAATGAATGTTTAAATCTCGTTGCCAGTGTGTCGTTTATAGTGGAAGAGTAGGCTGTTTTGCATTTTCAAGAGCGTTTTTTGGCCAACGACAAAGTTCCTTTAAAGGGTATCGCCGACAGGCATAATTGTTCAAAAGGGGTGGGGGGCCTCACTAAATCTTCTCTAAAGTGATTGCTGTGGATGAAATGGTTTAGCTGGGAAGTAAAGGTCCCTTTCAGTATAGTGGACAAACTATCTCTTGGCTTAAGTGTGTACGTTTATCTAGAAGTGTGATGATAGGTACCAAGTCAGGGAGTTCCCATGTAACCTTGGTTTTTCGCAAGGGTTCATAACCATCTGTAAGTTCCATATTTGGGTATATTGGGGTGAGTGGTGATTGCGGTGAAGACAACTTCGGGTATTTCTGGACTAAGTGGTCCCATGTTTCAAAAATATGTCTATAAAGGGGTGATGTGGAGCATAGAGGGGGTCTTAGATTCCTGGGGATCCAACATATTGAACCTGGTTTAGGTGCTCTTAATATTTGGGAATCCATGGACACCCAGGCTTTGGCTCCACTCTTACTGTGCCAATCTAAAATGTGTTGAAGTGTTACTGAGTGATAGTATGTTTCTAACTGTACGACTCCCAGCCCTCCCCCCCTCAAGGGGCGAAATAATGTGGCTGCATTTATACATGGTTTTTGTCTTCCCCCAAATGAATGAATTGATGCTTCTCTGAAGCTGCTGGAGGTAGAGTTTAGGAAGCGATATTGGTATCATTTGGAATATGTACAGTATCTTTGGGAGGATCGACATTTTTATAGCCTGGATTCTACCCCACCACGATAGTGGTTTGTCGCGCCAGGTTTGCAGGGTATGGTGTGTATAGGATTGTAAAGTTTTATAATTAGCATCAAATAATTGTGACGTCTTAGGTGTTAGCAGGACTCCCAAATATTTTAATTGTGAGTTTTTTACTTTATAGGGCATAGATCCTTAATAGATTGGAATTCCCTTTGTGGGAGGGAGATGTTTAGGATCTCTGATACATTTGGTCGATTGTCCAATTTCTTGATCAATGAGCAGAAATCAAACTCCTTCATAAGAGCTGGAAGGGAACGGGTGGGGGATGTTAATGTAAGTAAGACATCATCTGCGAACATTGATATCTTATAATGGTTAGGGCCTATATTTATCCCTGAGATATTTGAGTTAGCTCGGATGTGTGATGCTAGAGCCTCCATGGTGAGTACAAATAGGATTGGGGAGAGTGGGCATCCTTGTCTCGTTCCGTTTGCTATTTTAAAGCTATTAGATAACACACCATTAACTTTTACTCTCGCTGAGGGACATGAATAGAGCTGAAAAATTCTATTTATCATGTTGCTTCTAAAACCAAAGTGTTGTAAAGTACATCTGAGGAAAGGCCAGGTCACCCTATCAAAGGCCTTTTCCGCATCAGTAGAGACCACGAACATAGGGATGTTGTGTAAGTTAGCGTAATCTATTATGTGTAAGGTTCTGATTGTGTTGTCCCTGGTCTCCCTGAGCGGAACAAAGTCTGCTTGGTCTAAGTGGATTATACTTGGCAAAACAGAGTTAATTCTTTTTGCTAAAATGTTTGCGTATATTTTGATATCTCCATTTAATAGAGAAATTGGACGATAGCTACTAGGATCTGTCGTGGGTTTACCCTCTTTATGAAGTACTGTAATATGAGCCTCTAGAAGATGTGGGGATAAGTGACCCTCCTCGTCCAGGGAGTTAAATAAATTAGTTAAATGGGGCACTAGTATTTGTTGGAATTGTTTATATGTGTTTGTTAAGCCGCCTGGGCTTTTGTGGGTAGGGAGATTTTTAATAGCCATAATAACTTCCTGTTCTGTGATTGGCTCCTCCATAGTCTTAGCCTGTGGTTCCGTTATGGTTGGTAAATGAGCTTCCCTTGGGTATCCGTCTATAGGTGTGTAAATTTGTGTGATGTCTTCTGAGGGAATATTGTACAGGGATCGGTAATAGTTACTGATTACATCAGCTATCTCTTTGCATTCATAACTTTCTTTATTTTCGTGTCAAGCATTTTGTGTATGTAGTTAGCAAGTTGTTTTTTTTTCAGTAAAATATAGTTTCCTTAAATAATAAGCCTTCCTATGCACTTAACCAGCAAGATGGCTGTTTAAGTTAGTTCTGGCTTTGGTAAGAGTGGTGAGGGTATCTATTGAATCTGGTGTGAGCATGTGGGCACATTCAGCCTCCCTAAGTTGACGCGTCAATTGTTTGCATTCTAAGTTGTATGTTTTTGTAAGGATGGCTTTTTGCTTGATGAGTTCCCCTCTTACCACCGCTTTGTGTGCCTCTCAGACCATTTCTGGGGAAGACTGGGGGTTTTGTTGAATTGAAAATACTCTGACAATGTTTTGGTTACTTTATCTAAAATTTGGGGTTGTAGCAAGAGGGTATCGTCAAGTCTCCAGCAGAAGTCTGTTATCAGCCTATCTGGCCAATCAAAGAACATAGATACGGATGAATGATCCGACCATGATGTTGGTGTGATATCTGTGTCTCTAGTCAATGTCATCCCTAGCTGATCTATACAGATATAATCCAGCCTAGAGTATGTTTTATTGGGGCTAGAGAAGAAGGAATAAGATTTTTGTGTCGGATGTTGGATTCTCCATACATCTAGTAATGAGACAGTTCTAAGGCAATGCGTTACTGTTTTAAGAGTGCTCTGAGATTGTGAGCTTTTGGTCAATGAGCAGTCGAGTTTGGGGTTGAGTGAAATATTGAAGTCTCCTGCCAGAATTGTGGTTCCCCTAGCTACCTCCAACAGCTTCCCTGTAATTTTTTTAAAGAATTTCGCTTGGCCCGTATTGGGTGCGTACACATTTGCTAGAGTTATCGGTCTGTTGAAGAGGTCTCCCACTAATATTAAATATCTACCTTCTGGGTCTGTGTGCGTGGTGATATTATGAATATGAATAGACTTGTGCAATAGTATCCCTACGCCATTTCTTTTTTTATGTGTGTGGGAACAAAAATGACTCGTCGGGTAGTGTTTTGATGCAAATTTGGGTTCCTCTTTATGTCTGAAGTGGGTTTCCTGAATAAACACAATCTAATTTTTATGTTTAGCGAACCAATTGAGTGCTATCGATCTTTTTGTTGGAGAGTTAAGACCTTTAGTGTTCTGTGTCATTATGCTAAGTTTTCTTGCATTCATTTGGGAGTATAGTAGAGCTGTCTGCCGTCTAATCAATTTATGGGTGTATAGTGCCTGGATTGGTGCATTGTGCAAAACAATTCGTCTAAACTCACCCTCTGTGGGACATTTCTGAGCTTTAAATTATTTCCAACCATATTTCCAGTGTTAACAACTAAAACAACAATTAACCTTATAACATTAAAGGAAAACATAACCATTGCATATATACATATACAATATAAGAGAACTAAGGGGATACTACCCCGTTCATAATTGTATATGAACATGAGAGTATCTGCTACTTCCTTTTTAACTTCTAGTATGGTGCATCTTAAATCTTAGACAGTCCTGCTTTCCAAGTATAAAAAGTATGACCATTGGATTGAGTATACTCACACGTCTAGGCGTTTCTGTGATCAACCTGGTTATATTCCGGTACAGGCGGACATTGCTTATAAACTATATTCTATAGGAGGGAAAAAGGATAGTGCAATACAAGCTTATTCAGTCGTTGGTATACACAGAGTCTCAAGTGGTGTTGGAGTACGAATCTGCAAAATTAGAGAACTGTTGTGGTCTTTTCCTGTTTATTTTGTTCCAAGTGCTTCTTTGCGGTTTGGGGTCATTTGTAGAGCTTGTTGCTTTCGAAGGTGGTGTTCTATCTAGAAGTGGCAAGGTGGGTTGAGGAATGTTGAGTTGCTTGCAGAAGCCTTCTAGATCGTCTGGTGTTCTGTAGATTTCTAGCCTTGCAAGACCTTTATGCTAAACGGGAACCCCCATCTGTACGGGATTTTTAATTCTTGCAAGTGCAGTGTTAAGTATCTTGCCTCTCTCCTTCTATTTAGAGTGATAGAGCTCAAATCAGCATAGATCTGGATGTTTTCTCCTTCAAATGTAATTTGGCCCAATTTCTTAGAGGTTTCCATTATTTTTTCTTTGTCCGTGAAAAGTTGCATCTTCAGTACAATATCTCTGGGAGGCTTTCCCTCTTGCGGTTTTGGCCTCAGGGCTCTATGGGCCCTTTCTATGGGCATATTTGGTGGCTCTGTGCTCTTCAACAGGAATTGAAATAAACTCTGTAAATACTGTGGTATTTGGGATGTGTTTATATTTTCAGATACTCCCCTTATCCTGAGATTATTGCGTTGTCCTCGGTTATCCAGATCTTCCAATTGAAGCTGTATTAATGAATCTTGGACTTCCAGGGTTCTATTACGCAGATCAGTATCATTGTGTATTTGGTCTATATCATCTTCAATGTGTGTAACAACGTGAAGAAGGGAGTAGAAACCTAAAATACAGGTTACTAAAAGTCTAGGCAAAAAAGAGCACAACTGTATGCAATAAAAGAGGAGACAAAAGGCGAATTCTTGAAATACAAATTAGTTTAATAAAACTTTGCTATATGAATTCATACATACAAACATACAAGTCACATACATACAGGGGATATCAAGGATGCATAAAAAGACAGATGGGCCGTGAAGGAGACTGGTGCACCAGTATACAAAAATAGGCAAATGTTCATCACATTAATGCATGTATAGATTGCATATATTTGTAATCCAAAAGTGTAGTGCGTGTCCCCAGAGATACACGGACCAGGTGAATACAGTCTTAACCCCTTCGTGTCTAAATGCAAGTAATAGCGTGAGGTCGTCTTTTTCAGAGCAACCGCGTGAAAAAGACAGGTATTCAAATGAACTGTTATTTATCTGCACTATATATATGCCTGTGAAAAAGACGCGGCGAGGCTAAGCTCCCCTCGACTCCAGACGACCTCACGCTATTACTTGCATTTAGACACGAAGGGGTTAAGACTGTATTCACCTGGTCCGTGTATCTCTGGGGACACGCACTACACTTTTGGATTACAAATATATGCAATCTATACATGCATTAATGTGATGAACATTTGCCTATTTTTGTATACTGGTGCACCAGTCTCCTTCACGGCCCATCTGTTATTTTCTCTTGTTAAGTGTATCCAGTCCACGGATCATCCATTACTTATGGGATATTAACTCCTCCCCAACAGGAAGTGCAAGAGGATTCACCCAGCAGAGCTGCTATATAGCTCCTCCCCTAACTGCCATTACCAGTCATTCTCTTGCACCCAACGAATAGATAGGATGTGTGAGAGGACTGTGGTGATTATACTTAGTTTCATACCTTCAATCAAAAGTTTGTTATTTTATAATAGCACCGGAGTGTGTTATTCCTTCTCTGGTAGAATTTGAAGAAGAATCTACCTGAGTTTTTCTATGATTTTAGCCGGAGTAGTTAAGATCATATTGCTGTTTCTCGGCCATCTGAGGAGAGGTAAACTTCAGATCAGGGGACAGCGGGCAGATTAATCTGCAAAGAGGTATGTAGCAGCTTATTATTTTCTGACAATGGAATTGATGAGAAAATTCTGCCATACCGATATAATGTAAACTCAGCCTTAAATGCAGTAGCAGCAACTGGTATCAGGCTGTCATGTATGTATATTTTACACTTCAGTATTCTGGGGAATGGCACTTCACTGGAATTATACTGTATGCATAAAACTTTAGCCTAATTTGCAGGGACTAGCAACAGGCTTTTTAATAACACTCAATTTATTAATGTTAAACGTTTTTTGCTGGCATGTAAAATCGTTTAATTTTCTGAGGTACTGGGTGAAAAAATGTTTTGGGCACTATTTTTTTTCCACTTGGCAGTCGTTTTATTTAATTTATGACAGTTTACTGATCTCTCTCAGTGTTATGTGTGAGGGGGAGGGGCCTTTTTTGGTGCTTTTGCTAATTCAGTCAGAAGTTTATTGTCTTCCCTGCATGATCCGGTTCATCTCTACAGAACTCAGGGGTCTTCAAAACTTGTTTTGAGGGAGGTAATCACTCACAGCAGAGCTGTGAGATTGTAGTTGACTGTGATAAAAAAAAACGTTTATTTCTGTATTTTTTTTTTTTCTGCTATCAGGGTTAGTTATCCTTTGCTAAAATTGTGTTTTTTACAAAGATTTGATGCTATAACTTTTCAGTTTATTAATTTTCAACTGTCATAACTTTTTCTGTGCTTCTTATAGGCACAGTACGTTTTCATATTATAGTAAATTACTTGAAAAGTATTTCCAAGTTGCTAGTTTATTTGCTAGTGTGTTAAACATGTCTGATTCAGAGGAAGATATCTGTGCTATATGTGCTAAAGCCAAAGTGGAGCCCAATAGAAATTTATGTACTAACTGTATTGATGCTACTTTAAATAAAAGTCAATCTGTACAAATTGAACATATTTCACCAAACAACGAGGGGAGAGTTATGCCGACTAACTCGCCTCACGTGTCAGTACCTGCATCTCCCGCTCGGGAGGTGCGTGATATTGTAGCGCCGAGTACATCTGGGCGGCCATTACAAATCACATTACAGGATATGGCTACTGTTATGACTGAAGTTTTGGCTAAATTACCAGAACTAAGAGGTAAGCGTGATCACTCTGGGGTGAGAACAGAGTGCGCTGATAATATTAGGGCCATGTCAGACACTGCGTCACAATTTGCAGAACATGAGGACGGAGAGCTTCATTCTGCGGGTGACGGTTCTGATCCAAACAAACTGGATTCAGATATTTCAAATTTTAAATTTAAGCTGGAAAACCTCCGTGTATTACTAGGGGAGGTGTTAGCGGCTCTGAATGATTGTAACACAGTTGCAATACCAGAGAAAATGTGTAGGTTGGATAAATATTTTGCGGTACCGGCGAGTACTGACGTTTTTCCTATACCTAAGAGACTTACTGAAATTGTTACTAAGGAGTGGGATAGACCCGGTGTGCCGTTCTCACCCCCTCCGATATTTAGACAGATGTTTCCAATAGACGCCACCACACGGGACTTATGGCAAACGGTCCCTAAGGTGGAGGGAGCAGTTTCTACTTTAGCTAAGCGTACCACTATCCCGGTGGAGGATAGCTGTGCCTTTTCAGATCCAATGGATAAAAAGTTAGAGGGTTACCTTAAGAAAATGTTTGTTCAACAAGGTTTTATATTGCAACCTCTTGCATGCATTGCGCCTGTCACGGCTGCAGCAGCATTTTGGTTTGAGTCTCTGGAAGAGACACTTGAATCAGCTCCATTAGATGAGATTACACACAAGCTTAAAGCCCTTAAGTTAGCCAACTCATTTATTTCAGATGCCGTAGTACATTTAACTAAACTTACGGCTAAGAATTCCGGATTCGCCATTCAGGCACGCAGAGCACTGTGGCTAAAATCCTGGTCAGCTGACGTTACTTCTAAATCTAAATTGCTTAATATACCTTTCAAAGGGCAGACCTTATTCGGGCCCGGGTTGAAAGAAATTATCGCTGACATTACAGGAGGTAAAGGCCATGCCCTGCCTCAAGACAGAGCCAAACCTAAGGCTAGACAGTCTAATTTTCGTTCCTTTCGTAATTTCTAAGCAGGAGCAGCATCAACTTCCTCTGCACCAAAACAGGAAGGAGCTGTTGCTCACTACAGACAAGGCTGGAGACCTAACCAGTCCTGGAACAAGGGCAAGCAGGCCAGGAAACCTGCTGCTGCCCCTAAGACAGCATGAATCGAGGGCCCCCGATCCGGGAACGGATCTAGTGGGGGGCAGACTTTCTCTCTTCGCCCAGGCTTGGGCAAGAGATGTCCAGGATCCCTGGGCGTTAGAGATCATATCTCAGGGATACCTTCTAGACTTCAAATTCTCTCCCCCAAGAGGGAGATTTCATCTGTCAAGGTTGTCAACAAACCAAATAAAGAAAGAGGCGTTTCTACGCTGCGTACAAGATCTTTTATTAATGGGAGTGATCCATCCGGTTCCGCGGTCGGAACAAGGACAAGGGTTTTACTCAAATCTGTTTGTGGTTCCCAAAAAAGAGGGAACTTTCAGGCCAATCTTGGATTTAAAGATCCTAAACAAATTCCTAAGAGTTCCATCGTTCAAAATGGAAACTATTCGGACAATTTTACCCATGATCCAAAAGGGTCAGTACATGACCACAGTGGATTTAAAGGATGCTTACCTTCACATACCGATTCACAAAGATCATTACCGGTATCTAAGGTTTGCCTTTCTAGACAGGCATTACCAGTTTGTAGCTCTTCCATTCGGATTGGCTACGGCTCCGAGAATCTTCACAAAGGTTCTGGGTGCTCTTCTGGCGGTACTAAGACCGCGAGGAATTGCGGTAGCTCCGTACCTAGACGACATTCTGATACAAGCTTCAAGCTTTCAAACTGCCAAGTCTCATACAGAGTTAGTACTGGCATTTCTAAGGTCGCATGGATGGAAGGTGAACGAAAAGAAGAGTTCTCTCTTTCCACTCACAAGAGTTCCCTTCTTGGGGACTCTTATAGATTCTGTAGAAATGAAGATTTACCTGACAGAAGACAGGTTAACAAAGCTTCAAAATGCATGCCGTGTCCTTCATTCCATTCAACACCCGTCAGTAGCTCAATGCATGGAGGTGATCGGCTTAATGGTAGCAGCAATGGACATAGTACCCTTTGCACGTCTACATCTCAGACCGCTGCAATTGTGCATGCTAAGTCAGTGGAATGGGGATTACTCAGACTTGTCCCCTACTCTGAATCTGGATCAAGAGACCAGAAATTCTCTTCTATGGTGGCTTTCTCGGCCACATCTGTCCAGGGGGATGCCATTCAGCAGGCCGGACTGGACAATTGTAACAGACGCCAGCCTACTAGGTTGGGGCGCTGTCTGGAATTCTCTGAAGGCTCAGGGACAATGGAATCAGGAGGAGAGTCTCCTACCAATAAACATTCTGGAATTGAGAGCAGTTCTCAATGCCCTTCTGGCTTGGACCCAGTTAACAACTCGGGGGTTCATCAGGTTTCAGTCGGACAACATCACGACTGTAGCTTACATCAACCATCAGGGAGGGACAAGAAGCTCCCTAGCAATGATGGAAGTATCAAAGATAATTCGCTGGGCAGAGTCTCACTCTTGCCACCTGTCAGCAATCCACATCCCGGAGAACTGGGAGGCGGATTTCTTAAGTCGTCAGACTTTTCATCCGGGGGAGTGGGAACTTCATCCGGAGGTCTTTGCCCAAATACTTCGACGTTGGGGAAACCAGAGATAGATCTCATGGCGTCTCGACAGAACGCCAAGCTTCCTCGTTACGGGTCCAGATCCAGGGATCCGGGAGCGGTTCTGATAGATGCTTTGACAGCACCTTGGACCTTCGGGATGGCTTATGTGTTTCCACCCTTCCCGATGCTTCCTCGATTGATTGCCAGAATCAAACAGGAGAGAGCATCAGTGATTCTAATAGCGCCTGCATGGCCACGCAGGACTTGGTATGCAGATCTAGTGGACATGTCATCCTGTCCACCTTGGTCGCTACCTCTGAAACAGGACCTTCTGATCCAGGGTCCCTTCAAACATCAAAATCTAATTTCTCTGAAGCTGACTGCTTGGAAATTGAACGCTTGATTTTATCAAAACGTGGTTTTTCTGAGTCAGTTATTGATACCTTAATACAGGCTAGGAAGCCTGTTACCAGAAAGATTTACCATAAGATATGGCGCAAATACTTATATTGGTGCGAATCCAAGAGTTACTCATGGAGTAAGGTTAGGATTCCGAGGATATTGTCTTTTCTACAAGAAGGTTTAGAAAAGGGTTTATCCGCTAGTTCCTTAAAGGGACAGATTTCAGCTCTGTCCATTCTTTTACACAAACGTCTGTCAGAAGTTCCGGACGTTCAAGCTTTTTGTCAGGCTTTAGCTAGGATCAAGCCTGTGTTTAAAACTGTTGCTCCACCATGGAGTTTGAACTTAGTTCTTAATGTTTTACAGGGGGTTCCGTTTGAACCCCTTCATTCCATTGATATCAAGTTGTTATCTTGGAAAGTTCTGTTTTTAATGGCGATTTCCTCGGCTCGAAGAGTCTCTGAGTTATCTGCCTTACATTGTGATTCTCCTTATCTGATTTTTCATTCAGACAAGGTAGTTCTGCGTACTAAACCTGGGTTCCTACCTAAGGTGGTCACTAACAGGAATATCAATCAAGAGATTGTGGTTCCATCTTTGTGTCCTAATCCTTCTTCGAAAAAGGAACGTCTGCTACACAATCTAGATGTAGTCCGTGCCCTGAAATTTTATCTACAGGCAACTAAGGATTTTCGACAAACGTCTTCCCTGTTTGTCGTTTATTCTGGTCAGAGGAGAGGTCAAAAAGCTTCGGCTACCTCTCTCTCCTTTTGGCTTCGTAGCATAATACGGTTAGCCTATGAGACTGCTGGACAGCAGCCTCCTGAAAGAATTACAGCACATTCTACTAGAGCTGTGGCTTCCACTTGGGCCTTTAAGAATGAGGCTTCTGTTGAACAGATTTGCAAGGCTGCAACTTGGTCTTCTCTTCATACTTTTTCCAAATTTTACAAATTTGACACTTTTGCTTCTTCGGAGGCTGTTTTTGGGAGAAAGGTTCTTCAGGCAGTGGTTCCTTCCGTATAAAGAGCCTGCCTGTCCCTCCCGTCATCCGTGTACTTTAGCTTTGGTATTGGTAACCCATAAGTAATGGATGATCCGTGGACTGGATACACTTAACAAGAGAAAACATAATTTATGCTTACCTGATAAATTTATTTCTCTTGTAGTGTATCCAGTCCACGGCCCGCCCTGTCACTTTAAGGCAGGTAATTTTTCCATTAAACTACAGTCACCACTGTACCCTATGGTTTTCCTTTCTCTGCATGTTTTCGGTCGAATGACTGGTAATGGCAGTTAGGGGAGGAGCTATATAGCAGCTCTGCTGGGTGAATCCTCTTGCACTTCCTGTTGGGGAGGAGTTAATATCCCATAAGTAATGGATGATCCGTGGACTGGATACACTACAAGAGAAATAAATTTATCAGGTAAGCATAAATTATGTTTTTATGCATCCTTGATATCCCCTGTATGTATGTGACTTGTATGTTTGGATGTATGAATTCATATAGCGTAGTTTTATTAAACTAATTTGTATTTCAAGAATTCGCCTTTTGTCTCCTCTTTTATTGCATACAGTTGTGCTCTTTTTTGCCTAGACTTTTAGTAACCTGTATTTTAGGTTTCTACTCCCTTCTTCACGTTGTTACACATTTACCATTCTAGGATGCACCTGTATATTTTGATTGATTAATTAAGAGTGCTACTTACCCTATTCATCTTCAATGTGTACTGCTCTCTCCCCTAATTCAGAGAGATCTTTTTTAACTTCTTTGAGACCATCCTTTATCATTTTACCCACTTGGGAGATAAGAGAAGCAAAGTCTGCTTTTGTGGGGAGATTATCAATGTCCGCCCTCGTGAGAGGTTCCCCTGTTGTTGTGCCCTGTAACTATCGGCATTTCTTCTGAGTCTTGGGATGCAGGAAATTCTGGTTCAGGATCTTCAAGCACCTTGAAAAAGTTGTTGAGCTTAGTTGTTGTTGCTGTGTGGCCTTTCATAATTTTATCTTGCTTGGACAACCTTTTTAAAGCCATTGCAGTGTGATGCGTAAAGAAACTATTTCCCTCTCTGTAGAGTGTATATATTTAAATGAGGTTAAATTAGGTTATGAGTTCGTGCAGCGAGCCAGTTATTTAGACTTTTACTTCTAGTCTCACTTCTTTTTCTTATTGCAGCGCTGCACTGTTGCTTTAAGTAGAAGTCCCCGTGAACTTGCAGTGTAGGGAGGTGATACCTCATATGTTACCTACAATACTCAGGTTTAA
This sequence comes from Bombina bombina, assembly GCF_027579735.1. NCBI lineage: Eukaryota > Metazoa > Chordata > Amphibia > Anura > Bombinatoridae > Bombina > Bombina bombina. Next base: position 388,531,836 of record NC_069505.1, read on the forward strand.
CAATGCTAATACGGTATGTATTTTAGGCTTATCTTTTCATAGCATTGCAGGATCGTTTAGCTTAGTTGCTTATCCCCCTTAACTTTTCTTTACATTGTGTAAAAGGTGGCGTTTTGAGAGTTCTGCTAGAGTTATGGGTCATCTAACCTTTTATAATGCACACTTGTAGCTTTATTTTATCTCGCTTGATCCGACCATCATTTTGCTTACCGGGCTGTATATTGTGCGCCACGCAGTTGGGCTTAGTCGGGAGTCACGTCCACGCACCTCTCTTCATGTCATTTTACTTTCCGTGCGCGCAGCGTGTTCAGGACCGGGTCCGTGGTGTCTCTGGGTGTTCCGGTGCTCGATTCTCCTGTATGTGGCCCTTTTGCGCCTGCTATGGGGTAGATGTTTGATCAGGAAGAGTCTGCTGGTCCGGAGCTTCAGCTTTTAGCAGCCATATTAGACGATGGCTGGCTCCGCCCCTTCAGGTTTCTATTTTATTCTTTTTATTTTAACCTGTTTGTGTGTAATTTTATTTGTGACAACCTTTTGTTAATAATGCATTGTGCATAATAATTTTTGGCATAATAATTTATTAAGCTTTGGCCTTTGTCTAATATTTGAACCACGTTACTGAAAGAGACTGGAGTATTAGAACTGTATATTTTAGGTTATTTTCGGCTAAATTGTATTCTGAGAGTTAATGTGTAAGTCTGGGTTTTTCCTTAGGATTTTCCCTTTAATAAATCATAAGTGGTGGCAGCTTAGATATTATAGTTAGTTTAGTGTGGGTGGCATTAAAGGGTAGTTTTGGGCATTTCTTTTACGTCTAGTACAGACTAAAGAGTATTGTTAACCCTTGCGCCCACTGAACTAAGTCATAAGCTTGCCTGACGTGGCAAGATTGTAACATATTAGTGACAGTAGAAGGGGTCTGATAACCCTTTCTGTGCCAAACAAGTGACTGTCGCAGGGTTGGTTAACCTTGGTCGTCACACTCTCCTTATAGTTAAAGTTCTCTATTCCCCTTATTAGTTTTGTGGCCCTTCTCTGAACTTTTTCTTACTCTGCAGTGATTTTTATTGAGATTTATATAGTGACAGAATTATGCTTTCCTCCCTTGCATCAATGCCTCTTTTAATACATGTTAGTATCGTATTAGCCTTAGAAGCCGCTGCCCTGCATTGTGCGCCCATCTTTAGCTTGTTATCTATTACTACTCCAAAATCCCTTTCCTCCTCTGTTTTGCTAAGTCTAGTACAATTTTAATAATACGTTGCCTGCTTATTTTTACTTCCAAAATGTAGAACCTTACATTTTACAATAGTAAATCTCATTTTCCATTTACTTGCCCATTCTGATTCTTGAAAAGGGAAAAAAAAAACTTTCCAATTTACTCTTCCAATGATCAAATTTGCTTTGTTCCCATGGTATTCTATGTTGAAGAGATACCTAGGTAAGTGTCTGTAGCACTACATGGCAGGAAATAGTGCTGTCATCTAGTGCTCTTGCAAATGGATAACATTCTTGCAAACTTACTGCCATATAGTGAGCTTACATCCCTGCTTTCCAGCAAAAGGTAACAAGAGAACAAAGAAACATTTGATTATAGAAGAAAATTAAAAATCTGTTTAACTTTGCATACTCTAAATCGTGAAAGGAAAATTTTAGATTTCATGTCCCTTTTTAAAGGGACACTGAACCCAAATTTTTTTTCTTTCGTGATTCAGATAGAGAATGCAATTTTAAGCAACTTTCTAATTTACTCCTATTATCATTTTTTTCTTCATTCTCTTGCTATCTTTATTTGAAAAAGGCATCTAAGCTTTTTTTGGTTCAGGACTCTGGATAGCGCTTTTTTATTGGTGGTGAATTTATCCACCAATCAGCAAGGACAACCCAGGTTGTTCATCAAAAATGGGCCGGCATCTAAACTTATATTCTTGCATTTCAAATAAAGATACCAAGAGAATGAAGAAAATAAAATTGATAATAGGAGTAAATTAGAAAGTTGCTTAAAGGGACAGTCTAGGCCAAAATAAACTTTCATGATTCAGATAGAGCATGTAATTTTAAACAATTTTCCAATTTACTTTTATAACCAATTTTACTTTGTTCTGTTGGTATTCTTAGTTGAAAGCTTAACCTAGGAGGTTCATATGCTAATTTCTTAGACCTTGAAGCCCACCTCTTTTCAGATTGCATTTTAACAGTTTTTCACCACTAGAGGGTGTTAGTTCACGTATTTCATATAGATAACACTGTGCTCGTGCATGTGAAGTTATCTGGGAGCAGGCACTGATTGGCTAGACTGCAAGTCTGTCAAAAGAACTGAAAAAAAGGGGCAGTTTGCAGAGGCTTAGATACAAGATAATCACAGAGGTTAAAAGTATATTATTATAACTGTGTTGGTTATGCAAAACTGGGGAATGGGTAATTAAGGGATTATCTATCTTTTAAAACAATAAAAATTCTGGTGTAGACTGTCCCTTTAAAATGTCATGCTCTATCTGAATCACAAAAGAAAAAATTTGGGTTCAGTGTCCCTTTAAGTATTTTTTTTTTTTTTTTAAATCATCTTTATTGACACACCACAAAGATGAACATTACAATAAACCCAGACATAGACACTTGGGCTCAAATATACAATGCATAGACATATCGTATGTAGTACATGTGGTATTGAGTCCAGAAGATAGGTGTGATGAGTATCGCTAGGCAACCTCGTTTTTACTTTATTAGTCCAGCATGTGGAGACTACATATGTGAGACCAGAGTTAAGTCCAGCAAGTTCAAACAAAATGGGAAGGTCTCTAGGGATCCACTTAAATGTGGTGATTCACAAACATGTCTGAGAACAAGTAACAAAAATACTTTAAGTTGTAGAATCAACCAAAAACTTTAAGGACCTGAAGGGTCCACTGTATATCTTATAACCTTTCATTAAATATTTTATAGTGCAATCTTAAAATATTTAAATATATATATATATATATATATATATATATATATATATATATATATATATATATATATACATACATATATTTATACTATATTTGTAATTTGAAACAGCTTTCCAATTTTCTCCTGTTATCTAATTTGTTTCACTTATCTGGTATCCTTTGTTGAAAAGCATACTTGGTAGTCCCAGGAGCAGCAATGCATACTGGGATCTAGCTGCTGATTGGTGGCTTCACATATATTCCCCTTGTCATTGGCTCACCCGATGTATTCCGCTAGCTCCCAGTAGTGCATTGCTGCTCCTTCAACAAAGGACACAAAGAATTCAGTAAAATTGCTAATAGGAGTAAATTGGAAAGTTGTTTAGAATTGTATGTTCTATCTAAATCATGAAAGAACATTTTTGGGGTTCATGTCCTTTTAACAACTAATATAATGTTAAACAAAAAATGTAATATTTGACACTTTAATTACTTAGATTAAATCACAAGCTCATTTACAACTATTGTCAACTGGATACAGCAAAGGAGACCAGGAGCATGAATTCCACCAAACTTTTAAAAGGGTGTATCCCAGGACTGCTACTCTCAAAACCTTGCAAATTGTGTTAACAACATGACAGTATTAAATCATTTTAAACTATTTATTTTGCAATATAGTGTTTGATTGCAGATGTACTATAATGCAACTTTAAAGGGACACTAAACAAATGTCATGCACCTCCTTAAATCATGGATGCTGCCATTTTGAAATCTAGGTTACACTGCAGGTATCTGAAGGAGAGTTACTGCACAAACAGGTCAGCACCAGAATGTAGTGAAAGATAGATTACAACATGGCGGCAGCCGTGACTAGAGGGAGGTGGGAAATAACTTAATTACTATGTTTATAAAAAGTATTTAGAGTTTAAAGGGGCATTCCGGTCAAAATCTAAATGCACATAGATGAATAACATCTTTGAATAGAAATATATTTGCAATATACTGGCAAAAATGCTTCTAGCAAAATTTATCACTGTTTTAGTGTTAGTATTTTTCTCTGCACGTGCATGTGAAGCATAGCTAGATATTCTCATTTTAAGTACTGCAGCTGTTTAGTGCGCCAGTGGGACTTGTATCATGTCAGCAATTAACAAATAGAGTCATTACCAGATGGTACAAATATCTTAGGCCCTTTGAGCAAGTGCTGTGATTAAAAAGCTGGTGCACGGTGCATACTTAAATACACATTTGAAACAGCTATATATTTTATTAGAAGCATTTTTATTATTACATGTATATTAAAAAAATGCTTCTATTCAAAACTGAAATGAACCCATGTGGATTCCAATTTTGGCTGGAATGTCCCTTTAATTTACCTTTTTTAATATCTATTTAATCTAGTGCTGGATTTCATTTATATGTGAGAACTCCGTTCTGTAATTCAGAGTAACAACTCATAAACTGATACACTTCTACCTAGCTTTGGTACAGTTCCTGATGACACTTTTTTTTGTCAGGTGACCTAAGAGCATTTTGATTTGCTTTCTGATACATAGATGGACTTGTTTGTTGACACAGGAAACTCATCCAGTTTGGCCTGATGAAGAAGCTTATTCGGAGGTTACAGAAATACCCAGTGAAGATTTCACGAGATGAGCGATGTTCTCCTGCACGACTTTACACTGGAAGCCACAGCTATGATGAGATCTGCTGTAAGACTGGTAGGTTTTTTTTGCCTCAATGCTTTACTCATTCAACCTTATCCCATGTTTTTCAGCCTTTCATTGCCATGTAAACAGTTCTTACTGGGCGTGTAACTCCACTGGCGATAACATGGTTTGAATTTCCATGGCCGCAGCAACGCTGTGTCTGTATTCACTGTCACCATTGGCCAGGGGTCAAACCCTGGTTCACCGCAACTTTAATCCCAGTCCTAAAGTTACATAACATTGTTTTTTTAGCCACATGGGTGGGAGACCTCCGCTTTCACCACTTAAAGGGACATTGTGCACTAGATTCTTCCTTGCATAAATGTTTTGTAGATGACCCATTTATATAGGCCATATGGGTGTGTTTTTATAAAAATGTATAGTTTTGCTTATTTTTTAAAAACATTGTGCTGATTTTCAGACTCCTAACCAAGCCCCACAGTGTCAAATGTATACACGCGTTTACAGGCTCCTGTTTATGTTATGTCTTTTCATATGCAGAGTGGGAGGAGTGGTCTGCTCTTTTTTTTTACCCAGCCCCTTTCAGTGGGTGTCCCAGCCTAGCCTCATTAACAGTGCTTTTTTATACTGATTTTTAGATCAGTATCTTTGCATATTCTTCTTTAAAGTAGTGTCTATTACATGCAGTTATATGAAAATTTGTGTATACTGTCCCTTTAATAAACTGTTCACAGCATTAATCCTAGATTGTGATCTTTGCATTTATTACACACAGGTATGAGTTACCGGGAGCTAGACGAGAGACTGGACAGTGACCCAAATATCATTGTATGTTTAAAGTGAACATCTGAGTGTTAAGAAAATAAAGATGATTAGTGGAACTGGGCCACAGGAGCTGCTGGACGGAGAACCTGTGTGTATAGCCCTGGTGCATCCGCTGTGGGTGCTTTGACATTTTTGCTGGATTTCAGAAGACCGAACTATATATATCAAGGAAAGATTCAAAGACCGTTAATAAAATATTAAAAGTTCACCATCTACTTTGGAGATGAGACGCATCTTTCTATTTCCTTTATAATATTTATATATTTTCTATGCATTGCACAAAATTATTCCCTAAACCAAAAGCCCCTTTTGACTTGTCTGTATGTCTTTAAGTAAATAAATGATCTTCTGGCAAAGAGAATGCAACACTAAAAACAACAAAAGAAGCAATACATTGTGTTCTATTAACCTGTAACTGCTGCTGTGTGTGGAGTTATGGGTATGCAGTTTTAAAGTTGAGTGACATTGGCTGGCAGTGAGCACTGTGCTGGGGTGGTGTAATTTTGTGTATGCTACCCAGTAGTATTTTGTACATTAAGAACATGATTTGGTTTAGAGGATGTAGGGGTGACACATTAATAGGCAGGTAACCGATTGGTTTCCTGTAGATGCACCAAGACTCAGGTTGCAGAAAATGCAGTCCTTAAAGGGACATAAAACCCAAAATGTTTATTTCATGATTCTGATAGAGAATACAATTTTAAACAACTTTGCAATTCTATTATTTAATTTGCTTTCTTCTCTTGTTATCCTTTGCTGAAATGTTTATCTAGGAAAGCTCATGAGCTGCAAAGAATCTAGGTTCTAGTTGCTGATTGGTGGATGCATATATACAGATTGTCATTGGCTCACGCATGTGTTCAGTCAGCAAGCAGAAGTGCATTGCTGCTCATTGAACAAAGCATATCAAGAGAATGAAAAAAAAATATTAGGAGTAAATTAGAAAGTTGCTTAAAATTTCCTGCTCTATCTGAATCATTAAAGAAAAAAAATTGGGTTTCATATCCCTTTAAAGCCCAGGACTGTGTTGAGTGAATAATTATCTAGATTGGGACTGAAATAATATTAATGATTTATTAACCTCTTAATATGCTACATGATACATTTCGATTTGATCTCAGGTGAAGAGGTGAAATCTAACTTAATTTGTCTAGGCTGGTACAGAGTTAAAGGGACACAAAGTCAGAAAACAAAGAACAATATACAGGGAGTGCAGAATTATTAGGCAAATGAGTATTTTGACCACATCATCCTCTTTATGCATGTTGTCTTACTCCAAGCTGTATAGGCTCGAAAGCCTACTACCAATTAAGCATATTAGGTGATGTGCATCTCTGTAATGAGAAGGGGTGTGGTCTAATGACATCAACACCCTATATCAGGTGTGCATAATTATTAGGCAACTTCCTTTCCTTTGGCAAAATGGGTCAAAAGAAGGACTTGACAGGCTCAGAAAAGTCAAAAATAGTGAGATATCTTGCAGAGGGATGCAGCACTCTTAAAATTGCAAAGCTTCTGAAGCGTGATCATCGAACAATCAAGCGTTTCATTCAAAATAGTCAACAGGGTCGCAAGAAGCGTGTGGAAAAACTAAGGCGCAAAATAACTGCCCATGAACTGAGAAAAGTCAAGCGTGCAGCTGCCAAGATGCCACTTGCCACCAGTTTGGCCATATTTCAGAGCTGCAACATCACTGGAGTGCCCAAAAGCACAAGGTGTGCAATACTCAGAGACATGGCCAAGGTAAGAAAGGCTGAAAGACGACCACCACTGAACAAGACACACAAGCTGAAACGTCAAGACTGGGCCAAGAAATATCTCAAGACTGATTTTTCTAAGGTTTTATGGACTGATGAAATGAGAGTGAGTTTTGATGGGCCAGATGGATGGGCCCGTGGCTGGATTGGTAAAGGGCAGAGAGCTCCAGTCTGACTCAGACGCCAGCAAGGTGGAGGTGGAGTACTGGTTTGGGCTGGTATCATCAAAGATGAGCTTGTGGGGCCTTGTCGGGTTGAGGATGGAGTCAAGCTCAACTCCCAGTCCTACTGCCAGTTTCTGGAAGACACCTTCAAGCAGTGGTACAGGAAGAAGTCTGCATCCTTCAAGAAAAACATGATTTTCATGCAGGACAATGCTCCATCACACGCGTCCAAGTACTCCACAGCGTGGCTGGCAAGAAAGGGTATAAAAGAAGAAAATCTAATGACATGGCCTCCTTGTTCACCTGATCTGAACCCCATTGAGAACCTGTGGTCCATCATCAAATGTGAGATTTACAAGGAGGGAATACAGTACACCTCTCTGAACAGTGTCTGGGAGGCTGTGGTTGCTGCTGCACGCAATGTTGATGGTGAACAGATCAAAACACTGACAGAATCCATGGATGGCAGGCTTTTGATTGTCCTTGCAAAGAAAGGTGGCTATATTGGTCACTGATTTGTTTTTGTTTTGTTTTTGAATGTCAGAAATGTATATTTGTGAATGTTGAGATGTTATATTGGTTTCACTGGTAAAAATAAATAATTGAAATGGGTATATATTTGTTTTTTGTTAAGTTGCCCAATAATTATGCACAGTAATAGTCACCTGCACACACAGATATCCCCCTAAAATAGCTAAAACTAAAAACAAACTAAAAACTACTTCCAAAAATATTCAGCTTTGATATTAATGAGTTTTTTGGGTTCATTGAGAACATGGTTGTTGTTCAATAATAAAATTAATCCTCAAAAATACAACTTGCCTAATAATTCTGCACTCCCTGTACATGTACCACAGAAGGTTAGAGAGTGTAGCCAATAGTGAGCTGTGTGGGGAAGGTGCAATACTATATTGTCTAACAGCTCATAACGGGAAATGACAACAGGGACGTTCACTCAATTTTAACAGCTTTAGCTACAACATTTTTAATACATATGTAAAGTGCTTAATAGGATATGGCTGCACCTGACTGATGAGGGCCAAAGGATGCTGCAACGATTTTCTGGGGTTGCCACTTCCCTTGTTCCGAGGAGCATTGCCTGGTATTTCAGGGCTGGATTGACCTTACTCAGTGGGATCAGACTGATATACTTCAGGAAAGTTATCCTCTGTAAAAGCATAATTGGGCTAAAAGAGGCTGCTCCTAGGTGGTAAATCGCCATAAAACAAGCCACTGAGCTGTTGTTCGTTCCTGTGGGAGCGCTTCTCTCTTCGTATACATTTGTATAATGACCCTAGGGAAGTTTTCCCTAAGGGTGATAGGGGAAACCAGACGTGGACTCCTTGCCCAGTGTACATTTAGCCACCAATCAGAAAGTGGTACCCAGGTGCTGAACCTAAAATGGGCCGGCTCGTACGATTTCATTCCTGCTTTGCAAATAAAGATACAAAGAGAACAAAGAAAAATTGATAATAGGAATAAATTAGAAAGATGCTTAAAATTGCTTGCTCTATCTGAATCTTGAAAGAAAAAAAAAATTGGGTTTAATATCCCTTTAACCCCTTAACGATCAAGGACGTGCAGGGTACGTCCTCAAAAGAAAGTCAGTTAACGACCAAGGACGTACCGTGCACGTCCTCGGTCTGGAAAGCAGCTGGAAGCGATCCTGATCACTTCCAGCTGCTTTTCCGGTTATTGCAGGATGCCTCGATATCGAGGCATCCTGCAATAACATTTTTTAGCCATCCGGTGCAGAGAGAGTCACTCTGTGGCCCTCTCTGCACCGGAGATCGGTGGTTATTTTCGTTGTTGGGTGGGAGTCTGTATGGGAGGCGGCCATTGATGGCCCTGCTGATCTGGAGGGGGGCGGGATCGTGGGCGGGGATGGCCGGGGGCGCGCACGGACGCATGCACTGGGAGGGAGCGGGTGGGAACCGCTACACTACAGAAAAAAAGTGTACAAAAATGGGGAAAATTATATATAAAATAAAACCCATCAGTTAGGTGGTGGGGGTTGGTCTGTGGGGGGGGGGGAAGCTACACTACAGAAAAAACGGCAAAAAAATAAAAAAAAAACATTATTTTTTTTGGAAACTAGGTACTGGCAGGCAGCTGCCAGTACCCAATAAGGCAGAGGGGGAGGGTTAGAGAGCTGTTTTGGGGGGGGATCAGGGAGGTTGGGGGCTAAGGGGGGATCCTACTCAGTAGCATATGTAAATATTTTTAAAAAGTTTTTTAAAAAAAAAACTTTTATTTTAGTACTGGCAGACTTTCTGCCAGTACTTAAGATGGCAGGGACAATTGTGGGGTGGGGGAGGGAAGAGAGCTCTTTGAGAGGGATCAGGGGGTGTGATGTGTCAGGTGGGAGGCTGATCTCTACACTAAAGCTAATATTAACCCTGCAAGCTCCCTACAAACTACCTAATTAACCCCTTCACTGCTAGCCATAATACACGTGTGATGCGCAGCAGTATTTAGCGGCCTTCTAATTACCAAATAGCAACGCCAAAGTCTATAGGTCTGCTATTTCTGAACAAAGGGGATCCCAGAGAAGCATTTACAACCATTGTGCACAAGCTGTTCGTAAATAATTTCAGTGAGAAACCTAAAATTGTGAAAAATTTGCGTTTTTTTTTAATTTGATCGCATTTGGCAGTGAAATGGTGGCATGAAATATACCAAAATGGGCCTAGATCAATACTTGGGGTTGTCTACTACACTACACTAAATCTAAAATTAACCCTAGAAACTCCCTAATTAACCCCTTCACTGCTGGGCATAATACACGTGTGGTGCGCAGTGGCAATTAGCACCCTTCTAATTACCAAAAAGCAAAGCCAAAGCCATATGTCTCCTATTTCTGAACAAAGGAGATCCCAGAGAAGCATTTACAACCATTTATTCTATAATTGCACAAGTTGTTTGTAAATAATTTCAGTGAGAAACCTAAAGTTTGTGAAAAAATTTGTGAAAAAGTGAACAATTTTTTTTATTTGATCGCATTTGGCGGTGAAATGGTGGCATGAAATATAGCAAAATGGGCCTAAATCAATACTTTGGGATTTCTGCTAAAAAAATTATATACATGTCAATGGATATTCAGGGATTCCTGAAAGATATCAGTGTTCCAATGTAACTAGCGTTAATTTTGAAAAAAAGTGGTTTGGAAATAGCAAAGTGCTACTTGTACTTGTGGCCCTATAACTTGCAAAAAAAAAGCAAAGATCATGTAAACATTGGGTATTTCTAAACTCAGGACAAAATTTATAAGCTATTTAGCATGGGTGTTTTTTGGTGGTTGTAGATGTGTAACAGATTTTGGGGGTCAAAGTTAGAAAAAGTGTGTTGTTTTTTCCATTTTTTCCTCATATTTTATAAAAAAAATTATAGTAAATTATAAGATATGATGAAAATAATGCTATCTTTTGAAAGTCCATTTAATGGCGAGAAAAACGGTATATAATATGTGTGGGTACAGTAAATGAGTAAGAGGAAAATTACAGCTAAACACAAACACAGCGAAAATGTAAAAATAGCCTTGGTCCCAAACGGACAGAAAATGGAAAAGTGCTGTGGTCATTAAGGGGTTAAGGACAGGTTCAATGATCACACAATAACTGTGTGGCATATTTCAGGTTCACATCTCCAGATCCTTCAGAATGTATTAAGCTTCTGTGAGGGTAGTGAAAAGACCTCCATTTTTCATTGTGAAAGTGGTAGTAAACTAGGGGTGTCTGCCCATTTGCAATAAATTAACATACTAGGTAAGTTGAAAATGTTTTGAATGCATTAACACCTTTTTTTTGCTGTCATTATTTCCCCCCTATCACTTGCCTCTTTTGGAGTACCCAATCCAGGACTTTGATAGTGGCATATAAAAAAAAAAATAGGAACTAGGGGATGTAGGAGCACAAATCATTTTTTTATAAAACTGTGTCAAGTGGGGGAAACCCTCTGTGCTAAGAATGTGGCTAAAAAAGTTGAAAAAATGGAAAATAAATTAAAATAAACAAAAGATAATGAAATTTAAATAATGGTGGCGACCAATCAGAATAAGCATGCTTCTATCCGATTACTCGCACAATTTGCCATGAAAGAGTTCCCCAGAGCTATTACCTTCTTAAATTTTCATTCATAGTTCTTTTTTGGGTATAGTTGACTGGAACATACCTATCCAATAGGATCATTTAGATGTTAAATCCTATGATTGGTCTTTGTCCAATCATATTATTTTGAAAATAAATAAAGTTTGTTTTCTTTTGAGTACGATAAAGAAATAAGTCTTTCAATCAGGTACTATCTAACCATTACATTTTCAAATTTAAAAGTGACCAATCAAATAAGCACCTTCTATTGCTTTGTAATGTAACAACTTTTTTGATATGTCAAAGACATTTCTATGTTTAATAATTTAGGCTTAAAATATCCTTATGTTTTAATTCAAAAAGATCAAAATATTTTAAAATTAAGAAATATAAATAACGAAAAGGGGCTAACATATTTACAGTATATAATATATTGTAATGTCAAGTGGGGAATTTTATGAATCTTAGAATAAATAAAATACATCTGTCCTTGTTATTTGAATATACTAATTTTAAAAAAGTTTCTAAAGGAACAATACACATTAAATAAATGTTAGATAGAATGATGCATTCAAAGAAAAGATTACTCTAAGACTAACATGTAGATGTATTTTTTAAAGTTTCATTAGCTGTTCAAACATTGACAAAATACGTGTAACGTTTTAGTGTCTAAAAAACAATGGGAGCTGCCATGTTGTAACTTAGGTTACCTTCTCTACTGTAGCCAATTAGGGACAGTTATAAATAGGTCACTAGAGTGTCCAGCCAATAGCTGTGTGGAATATAACTATGTTCTGCACTTTCATTTCTAACAGGAGCTGAAAATCTCACAATTTCAGAATGGAATGAAAGGGGACAAAATAAATAATGAAAGTATATTGCAGCCTTCTTTTTATATATGTGATTTATCATTTTATATTAATATCTCAAATTGTTTAGAATTGCATGTTCTATCTGAATCCTGAAAGAAAAAAAATTGTGTTTCATATGCCTTCAAATTAAAGATCCTTTTTATACGGATCAAATGACAGCCCCTAGATTAAAGTTTAATATTTTAAATATAGATAAGTCTAAGTTTGCAGAGCAAAAGCGCAGTGGAAGCGTTCAAAATTTTATTTTATACTTACCCAAAAACGCATATTCTGGCCACATACAAATCCGAAGCTTTTTTTCAGCAATTGCCATCATTGCCCCTGCAGCCAATAGTGGAGTGAACGTCCATCTTCTCTAATTGTGACAGCGCACATTTCCTCTTGCCCTGCGCATGCACACTCAAACGATCCAACAGCCATATACAGTACACAGAATATCAGTGCTTTGTGCATTGAGATTCTGTGTTTGAGATTGAGCCGACTGAGTATTGCGCATGCGCAGAGGATGGGGGATTGCGTGCTCCGGTTTAGAAAATGGGCAAAAAAAAAAAAAAAAATCGATTGACATAACCTACCTGGAGCACTTATGGGAAAAAAAAATCCCGGGCTGCATGGGCAGATAGTGGAGCAAATATTATGTACGTTTTTTGCTTTATTTTAAAACGCTTCCGTACCGCTTATGCTCTGCAATTTAAAGGGACACTCAATTAAAATTAAACTTTCATTATTCAGATAGAGCATGCCATTTTAAACAACTTTCCAATTTACTTCCATTAACTAAATGTGTACAGTCTTTTTATATTTAAACTTTTTGAGTCACCAGCTCCTACTGAGCATGTGCAAGAATAAGTGTGTATGCTTATGTGATTGGCTGATGACTGTCACATGGTACAGGGGGAGTGGAAAAAGACATAACTTTTAAAATTATCAGAAAACAAATCTACTACTCTTTTGAAGTTGAGACTAAGTGCTATTGCATTGTCTTGTTATCTTGCATTTGTTGGTTATGTAAATCTACTGTGTTGACTGGTCCTTTAAGATAAAAATGTATTTAAGAACATGAAGTGCTTATTATTAATGAGTTTAGATAAATGTTTACAGTCCCGTTAAGAATTTGGTGAATACAGATTGGGTAGGATATGTAGTTATAAATCATATCATTTTATTTTGGGGGGTTGTAACCTCTCTCATAATTTGATGCCCTCTGATAGTATCCTCTGTTTAATAATCTCCTTGTTAAAGGGACACTGAACCCAAATTTTTTATTTTGTAATTCAGAAAGAGCATGCAATTTTAAGCAACATTCTAATTTACTCCTATTATCAATTTTTCTTCGTTCTCTTGCTATCATTATTTGAAAAAGAAGGCATCTAAGCTTTATTTTGGTTTCAGTACTCTGGACAGCACTTTTTTTTATTGGTGGATGAATTTATCCACCAATCAGCAAGGACAACCCAGGTTGTTCACCAAAAATGGGCCGACATCTAAACTTACATTCTTGCATTTCAAATAAAGATACCAAGAGAATGAAGAAAATTTGATAATAGGAGTAAATTAGAAAGTTGCTTAAAATTTCATGCTCAATCTAAATCACTAAAGAAATTTTTTGGGTACAGTGTCCCTTTAAATCATTGGCTGCTTTCAAAAAAAGAACTAAAATCTGAGCAATTCTTCTCATAGATCTTGGTGCATGATTACTTGAGGCAGTTGGTCTCTTCCTGACTGTATTCCTCAAGGGTAGCAGACCTACTCAATAAAGTGCCTTGGTGCAAAAAATGTGGGGAGCCCCTCAAAGGTAACTCGGTGTAAGTCATAGCAATAATATACATGCTGCTTAATGATCTGCACTAATAAAAGGCTCCCCTGTATTAGGATTGTACACATTCTAATCTACACAATATATTGTGGCACTGTGAGCTTATACTCACTATTGCTGTCACATAGGGGGGTTAGGCTGTTATTGGTTATAATTATTGGCAGCATCAGTAGTAGAAGCTGTACTGGGTCATTGTTACACGCTGTATTAGTGCTGTGTGGTTATACGCCATATTGTGAGGCGCTAGGGGAACAGCTGTTTATTGCACTATAACTGCTGCAGCTCAGTATTACAACACTGTTGCTGTGAAGTGTCATCATCAGCTGTCCGCTGCTCCCTCTCCAGAGTTTTTGTCCCTTGGGTTTCCCGCCTATTTTTGGCGACCAATCAGAAGCCCCACTTTTTTTTTTTTTCAAGCTCTGCCTCCGTGTTGCACCTGCTCCTGTCCCCTGATCTTGTGCACCTGGCCGGGATCGCAGGGCCACAACTCGCTGCACATCAGGAGCAAAAGGATTCCTGCAGAATACCTGTCTAGCAACCACCGGTGTCCGCCAACCAACCCATCGCTAAACCAGGGGGAAGTGTGCGTCCATGAGCGTCTCATCCATTTCTATGGTAACAGGGACGTACCAACACATTATATAAATTAGGATTGGTGAGATTACAGCACGTTTTAGTGGTAATATCCTGTCACGGTTTGTAATAAAAAAAAAACAACTAACAAGCTAAGTGTTTCTGTTGTGTCCATTCTGCTTTTCTCACATTAAAATTTCCTTGCGACCCCTATAAAATTGTGTAGTAGATTCGTCCAGCTTTGCACCCGGAAGCGATTTTTTTGTTCATTCTTATTTCAGCTCAAACCAGAGCTGTGCTGACCTTTTATAGAAAAGAGATGTCTGAAATCATTCTTTTCTGGTGACCTTGAATTCAACGCTTTTTAAATGGATTTTATTTGCTTCTTATTCTCCCCCACATTAGCCGTGGTGTGATCTAGATGACACATTGGTAGTCTGGATTGAAGGTACCACTTGATATTTCATAGGGGAGCACTTGCACCCTGTGCCCAGAATCTGATCATTGGCTGGAAAGGTGTGAAGTTGTCAGAATAAGGCACCCTGCCAGGCATAGTGTGAGAGTGGCATGGGTGCTGTACCAGAGTGGGTGCTGATCTGCCTGGTTGCTGCCCTTGTGGCTCTGCTGCTCCTCACTCTATTTGGGGTGGCAGTGTATTCAGGACTGTTGACTGAGGTGGAAGTCCGTGCAGGTCCACCTCCCATACGTGGGGCCGTGTTGGCATACAAGTTCAGAGTGGGACCCTACGATGAGAGTGGGAACTTATACACGGAAAGTGTCAGCATTGCTCCCAAGTTAGTATCGATTGGAGTGTACTACGACAATCCCATGAAGGTGAGAACATTGGGTAGTAATTAGATGTATATAATGTTGTGCACCACAAACATACCAAATATTCATGTCTGTCAATCAAATCCTAGAAATTATTATTAGCTTTTGTGTTAAGCAAATACGTGAGGGTTCATCACTTCAATATGTTGCAATAATAATGTGCTGAACACGAGGCACCATAATATTCTGGATTATGTGTAACAATCTTGAATGTTGTTATTCAGCACTGAGTACCACCTAATAGAGCTGTTATGTTCTACATCCAATATATCCTTTACATTTGCAGTTGGATCAGCAGGATATGGTTGCCAGACTCTTGTGTTAAACCCACTTTTATTCCAGAGGAAAATTGATAATTCACCTGAACTAAGTGTTAATCCAAAACTTTTGTCCACTTCTATTGCAATAAAATTGGTTTAGAAGGTACTCTTGCAACTATATCTTAAATTATTGTGGATAAAGGACAAAAATGAAGGTTACACTATTTATATTTAGCATCATGTTTGTAATTCATTGGGTAATAAAGAAGTGATCACATGGTTCAGTATCATCAATTATTCCAGGAGGACCCTATAGGGTGTAGTCTATACACAAAAGCAGCGCTGCCACAACAGAGATAATTTTATCATGGCCGTGGCTCATTTATTTATTCCAACATTACTTAGCACTAGCCATTGACAAAAGTTTGTGATAAGGCATTTGTTTGCTAAATGAATGCCAAAAATAGCTTCAGGCAACGACATTGGTTTGGCGCAAGATATATCAGTAGGCGACTGCATGCAAAGGTTTCAGATACCTCCCAATGCGGAAGACGGCGACCCTTCGTGATGTAGGGCAATTTTTGGGGTCAAATTTATACTTGTGAAAACAGCAACACACTAAAATCTGTGCAAATCCAGAATTAGTTTGTTGTTGTTTCAAATTTTAAATATTGCCTCCAAAAATAGCCAAACAGCACAAAGGGTCGCCCTTCTTCCACAGTTGGAGGTATCAGAAACCTCTGCAATGCACACATCTATGATTAGTGTGGAAGTGCGACACACTAAGATCTTGATTTGTACAAATCTCCGTGTTTTCCTCTTTCACACGATATATCCGACAACCAAAATGAATGCAGCTGCCGGCAAAATGTTGCCCATGCCTAGCACAACGTTTCGGCAGATGTCCTTTCTTCCTCTTTCTTGGAATGTGTGATAACATAGAAACAGATCTTTTATGTGCACTTCTGGTTTCGTGTATAAATTAAGTGGTTATTGATTTTAAAAGCTTAACAATTCCCAGGGATCCAGGGTAAGTAGTTTTACTTCTAACTCTTAACTTATTCACATTCTTCTATATGCATCTCTATATATCATTCCATGGGCCCATTGATAGAAAAAAATGTACATCTAGTTCTTTATTATTGTAGGTGGTCCTTATGTTTCATGCACATTTTCAGACCCAACAATTTGTCATTGCTAATAGTGTACAAATAGCTGTGGTTTGTGCTAAATGTAAATGGGATGGTGAAAAAAACTCTATGGTAAAATATAATTTATCAGGAGAGATCTCTAAAGAGCAAATTAGAAGAGTTTTATAAAGAGGTTATGTGAGAGATTTTCAAGGACGTGTGTACAGGATGAGTTAAAGGTATGGTAACTTTTAAAATCCATATCTTTTTGTATATAAGAGCAACGTGTTAAAAATTAACATTAAGTATTTGACACCCAATTACTTCAGGGCTCGACAAACCCAGGAGCCAGGAATTTAACTCCACTAACTCCTAACGCTTTAGGATTATTCTCTATTTATCTATTTACAAATACCACTGTCTGATTCCTAAAAGTATGTCTGCCTTCTAAATATTCTTACTGGCTCCTAAATTTTAAAAACAGATTTGTCGACCACCTGCATTACCTTATTGATGTATAGTGACACATCACACACACACATACAATAAAAAGCTTTAATACATTTTAAAATGTTCCTCCTTTTGGATGTCAAAAATAATGCCCCTTTTATACATGGAGCAATCAATTGTTATCAGTGAAGTTTATATGGATTAATAGGAAGAGCTAATGGAGCAGTAGAGGGTGTTATATGGATTGGCTATATGGGTTAAAGGACCAGTCAACACATTAGATTTGCATAATCAACAAATGCAAGATAACAAGACAATGCAATAGCACTTAGTCTGAACTTCAAATGAGTAGTAGATTTCTTTATAACAAATTTCAAAGTTATTTATATTTCCACTCCCCTTGTACCATGTGATAGCAATCAGCCAATCACAAATGCATATACGTATAGTCTGTGAATTCTTGCACATGCTCAGTAGGATCTGGTCACTCAAAAAGTGTAAATATAAATGACTGTGCACATTTTGTTTAATTGAAGTAAATTGGAAAGTTGTTTAAAATTACATACTGTATCTGAATCATGAAAAATTAATTTAACCTGAGTGTCCCTTTAATCGGAAGAGTTATAGGGAGCAAACATGTAGTGCAATGGTAGGAATTATAGTAAGGGAATATGTAAAGTAGTTGTAAAAGTTATAGTATGAGGTTAAATGAAGATTAGAGCTGCAACAACTAATCGGCATAATCGATAATAATCGATTATGAAAATAGTTGTCAACGAATCTCATAATCGATTAGTTGGTTTGCAATTAGTTGGTCTGTGCACAGCACCAGCTGCTTCACTCCGATGAGCTCCTGCACATGGTATTGTGTTTTATGGCTATGCCCTTAACCTAAAGGATGTCTACAGACGTTTACTTTTCACTTTTTCAGGACAGTATAAGTTTTTATTTTTAAGTTTACAACTACTCCTGGCTTATGTGCAACCCAGAAATAAAATAGGAGTCATAATTTGTATTCTTTACATTAAATCAGGATATTTGGGACTGTGCTTTGCATGATATAGTGCTGAGCTTGTTATTTACACCTAGCCCTAGATTGATGACATTTGTTATATGAATTTATGTCAGTATTACCTGTTTGCATCATTTTTATCGGATTGCTTGCTATTGCTGATATATGTACTCTATAGATCAGAGCTTTCCAAACTTGTTATGTTGGTGACACACTTTTTAGACCTACATCATTTTGCGACACAGTAATTCAGTTGTACTAGCAAACAGGAGGTTAAACTAACTTGTTTTAAGAGATACAGTACATACATTATATAATAACAAAATGTATTTACAAGTAACAGTAAGTATGTGCAAAGAATTAAAAGAAAAGTTTAATAACACCAATAGCCTACTTACTATTTTAATGGGATGTATGAGGTTGATGGGATGAACACAGTTTCTGAATATTTGGTGGAATATTAGATAAAAGACACTCAAATTTTATCAAGCAGCTGTCCCACTCACTGACTACACATGCAGTCACAATCCGATTGAGGAGTCTACACGTGCAGTCGGGAGCCAATGTGCCGCCACTGGGAATAGTTCAGTTCCCGCTGAGCTGCACCAATAGGTTAAGATGATCTGTGACCCACTAGGTATCAAATCACGTGTCAACATGTGAAAATATGCGTAGCAGGCAGGTGAAAAGTCAGAAACCAAAAAAAAATTAAAAAATAAAAATGTAAATTTAAAAAAAAAGTGTGCTGATGCAGGGACACACCTACACACTGCCTGCTGACACACTAATGTCTCACGACACACAGTTTGGAAAAACACTGCTATAGATAAATGTGCAAGGCCTGTGTCCTGTTACTGATATACAGTATAGTCTTTAGCCCTTTTGCCTTCTTTTTTTTTTTTAAATATTTTTAATTATCTGGAATATGTACCAAATTCAGCCTCTAAATATATATCTGCTATTTTAAGAGTGGACTAGAATCTTTTTTCCCCCTAACCTTTATAGCTGGTTGTTTTTACCATTGCATATAGATATTTTTATGTCAGAATGAAGACCAGGCTTACTTTGTTAAGAGGCCCCTTGCATTGGTGAGAGCTAACAAAGATAATAGCCCACCTTGGTGAATTGGCAATAACCTACCTTACGCAACTCAGGCACCTCAACATCCATCTGAGTGCCTTACTCTCTGCTGCAGGCAAAATAACTTGCAAAAAGAAGAGGACCGTCTCAGCCAGGAGCATGTGAACATTTCAATGTAAAATTTCTGAAAGAGTGTATTAACAGAATGTTATAAACAGTGGTAGTCTCTCTATTACTAGCCTCTACCTCTTTTCAAACAATTTGTGTTTTGCTTAATTATAAAAACTGTGCTCTGCTGCTTAAAAATTGGACCAAACAGTTGTGTTAATGTTAAGTTTTAGTCTGATAGTTTATATTTATAACCTCTCAGTATATGGATTTTATTTCAAATATAGGAAAAAATATTTATTTACATTTTATACGATTAGTCGATTAATCGAAAAAATAATCGGTCCGATTAATCTATTATGAAAATAATCGTTAGATGCAGCCCTAATGAAGATATAAAACTATATATAGTAAAGGGTTATATGTAGCAGTCGATGGATTTATAAGAAAATATATTAGAGCAGTAGTAGGAAGAGTTACGGGGATAACTTATATGGAGTGAAGAATTAACTGTTGCAAAAGCCTCTATTAGTGAAATGCAAACATCATCTTCCCAATCGGATAACACTGTAACTTGAACTCATATGTAGCATCCACAACATTGTTTGAACTCATTGTGTTTATAGGAGAGTAGATTTAGCAGGAAAGGGGGGAGTGGAGAAGGAGGAAGCTTGTTTTGTGGAGAAATATGAAATATAATTGTAACCAGGGATTGGACTTTCTGTGTGGCTGTACTATTCAACAACTGCTGTTCTATGGAGATGTTATATGGAGCAAGTTAAGCAGGAATAGAGTGCACTAGCATGCTAAGCAGGAGGAGGTGTCACGGAGGGCTGCTATATGAAATAATAAGAGTTATATTGAATAAGAGGAGTCTGTTAAATCATTTACAGCATGAGGTTAGATTAGGTCATGACAAATTCAAGGAAGCAATAATATTTAAAGTTTTTCTCCTGATTCCTAATGTTTTGGATTATTCTACTTAAATCTGTATATTCCCCACCTCAATGTTCTGTCTTATTCATAAAGGGACATACAGTAGCAATTAGGGCTGTGCAATTAATCACATGATGCAATTCATCGCTATATGAGGCTAGGCAATATCTAAATCGCACAAGGCTGCAATTTTTTATCAAAACAAACCACAACAAAAAAGTCTGAATTTTCTTCCTTGACATGTCATGTCAGTTACACAAATGCTCCATTCCAGCCCTGCAGTAGTATTGATCACTTCTCCAGGGGGTCGGACCAAGAAGCGACAAATCTGTGTCACAGCACATAACGCAGTCATTAAAAAAAAAAAATCCCTATCATTTTAGCACCTTATTGTGCAGTGTGGCGGCAGCAACAGGCCTTGGTATGGCGGTTGTCTGGCAGAAGTTTTGTGGTGGTCTGGAAGTGACAGAACTGTCTACTATGTAACCTCAGCGCAGGCAGCTAATTTAATTTAAAGTAGTTTTGTTGTTTGTATTTTAATTCTATCAGCCGTTATTGAACAATGAGCAATATGTACTTTAAGATTCTGTACAGTTTAATGTATTTTTTTATTAAGAAATGTAAGTTTAACAGTTATTTTATTTTAAAAAATCACGATTAAAAGCGCAATCACAATATTTCATTGCCAAAATCACAATATTAATTTTTTCCAATATTGCACAGCCCTACTAACAATAATAAGATGCTCTATTATGTTAAAGGGCCATTATAGTCAGAAAGTTCATTTTAAGACTGGTGCATTGGATGTGCATTTCAGCATTTATTGATACAAACAAATGCTGAATCTGGCCGCAGGTTGCGGAATTGTGCTCATTTTGGAGAACCTATATGTTTGTGTAATAGTGCAAGACACAAAGGTCCTGTGCAAATCCAGATATTTGTGTATTGCCACTATTACACAAACATATCAAGTGACGCTACCTGTAGTCAGATTCGGCATTTGTTTTTTTGTTTTATGTATTTTATTTATTATACCATTATAAATATACACAGTAAAAGAAGAAAAAAAGAACAAATACCAAGGAAAATAGCTCTAGGTACCAATAAAAATAACAATCAATGATTACAAGGCCCTTATATTAGGCCCTGAAGAACATTAAACTTCATGGAAGCAGAAAAAGAAAAATAAACGACAATGAATATACCACACAAAAAAAAAAAAAAAAACTCTCCACTATCCCCCCCTCTCCTCCCCCACCATTGTTACAATTATATATTAATAACTTGACCTCTATCTCGATTTATTAAAATTTGTCTTCTTGGTAAAGAATAAAGTCCCTCTAGATCTTCCTAAAAAAGTTATCCTTTTTTCCTCTCTGATCTATAGTCATAGGCCGCTATTATTGCAGAAATGTATCAATAGTTTCTCTTGCACTCGTTAACAGAGGGAACTCTACGAAACTAATCCAGTTACTAAACAGTAACAAGAATTAATATAGCTGTTAGGATAAAGTTACTTTTATTCCCCCATAAGTCTCGAGCAGACAATAGAATGATAGATTCCCATTGATAAAAATATTTTTATTTTTATTACTTGGTACGAGAAAATACGCCAACTTTTAACCAAAATTGTTTCACTTTTGGACCAATCCCATAAAAGATGGCCTAAATCTGGGACACTTTGAGAGCATTTAAAACATTGATTTTTAACTTCCTTATTCCACTTGGCTACTCGTCGTGGTGAAAGTCTAGGTCCCTGTTTCACTAATCTAAATTGAGTTACCCTTAAATATACTGAGGGGCAAAGTAAACTGTGTTTTTCTTAAGACTTCTAAAAAATGACTGGGAAGATCAGGCATTCCCAAAATATTCGCCCAATAAGAAATTAGCAACTGATGCGCGTATTCCCCCTTTGATGTTCTTAAAATTTTATAAATAGATTATAACGGACCATTTTCCAGGGTTAATAGTGTCTAGTAAGAGATGATCTAACCATACTGGGAAAAGTTTCTCGAGAGCTTACAAATGTAGCTTTTTAATTGAAGAAAGTAGACTTATGTTTAGTTGAACCATAGTGATTTTATCTTGAAATTGAACAAAGTTGTACAGCTCTCCCCTAGAGTCTGAGTCATAAATATCTTTAATAGTTAAAGCTTTAATTGGGTGACCAATTGTTAAATATATTAACTGTGTTTCCCAAAGGGAAAGTAACAATTCCCTTGTACTGGTAACCACTTAGAAACAATAGACTGGATATCCAGGAGCCTCATAGCTTTCCTCCATGCCACTAAAATATCTTTATATAAAGGATGGTTAGAGATTGTCTTTCCCTAAAACTTTATTGAGCATGTACCACAAGCCTAAAGAGTGTGGAGAACCAAACCTTGCTCTTCTAGATATTTATTAGAAAAATTTAAACGACTGTAGTAACAGTCAATTGGCAATCGCAAGATAGTGGCAAGATTGTACCATTCCCAGAATCGGTAAGGCCCAATCCCCCTCTAGGATAAGTATGGTTACAGAGTTTCAAGTTTTATTCTAGCTTTCCTCCCCACCTCCTTATGAAGTATCTCAAAGCTTGATTGAAACGCCATAAATCGAGTTTCTTAATCAACAAGGGGGAAGCATCTGAGTGTATATAAGATTTTAGGAATTATGAACATCTTGTAGAGGTTAATCTTACGGAGATCGAGACGGGAAGAGCTGCCCAGCTCTTCATCTTATCTTTACTATCCCTTAAGAATTGGGGTAGGAAATATTATCCTGATACCAATCAGCAGGATTGGCAGAGATTTTTTAACCCCAGATAATCCAGAACATTTGTTTGAATAAACTAGTGTGATTGAGATTATTCAATTTTTTTAACCAAAGTATTTTGGATTCTCGAAAAGTTTGTCTTATAACCGGAAACGGCACCGTACTTCCACAAAAGATCAGAACAAGGTTATAGAATCCTTAGGGTTAGCCACAAAGAGAAGAAGATCATCTGCAAAACAATGAGGTTTTTAATGCCACAACTTACCTATATTAATTTCCCGATAAAATCTCCTCTCAAGTTAATGGCCAAATGTTCTAGTATTAAATCGAATAAAAGCGGAGATAGAGGAAAACCTTGACGGGTTCCCTTGAAAGTACGAAATATTTAAGAGATGCCATTATTAATTAATAAAGATACCTTAGTATCCGAGAGTATATATTGCCAATCAGATTAACAAAATTACCCTTTAAAGCCATATCTTTTTAAAAACTTCCACCAAAAATGGCCACTCCACTCTGTCGAAGGCCCCTTCTCTGCATCCAAAGATAGCAGGAAGGCCTCTGGCAGAGTAGAGACTTATGCCACTATACAAGCAAATTGCATGTAGAATTTTACTTATATTACTTTCTAATGCTCTCCCACTCACAAAGCCCACTTGATCGGGATGAATAATTTTAGGTAAAATTACCTTCATCCTCTCTTCCAAAAATCCTTCATCAGAATCTTGTAATCAAGATTTAGCAGAGAGATTGGGTCTATACGCCCGAAACTTCTGAAGGGTCTTTGTTATTTTTTGGAATCAAATGATGTTAGCCCCTTTTAAAATTCTCAGATGCTTGAAATTATCCTCCAAATAAATTTTTTCTTAGATGCAAAATATTTGTCTCTATTTAGCCTATCAGGATTGCTCAAAATAGAGAGCATAGGCCTCTTATACTTTGTTTTGACAAATGTTTAAATTTACACATTTGCTCTCTTTTTAAACTGGCCATATAGGTGTTAATCTCTGCCTTTAGGTAAAGTTTGGCTGTTTCCCAAAAGATCGGAACATTGTTTCTGCACAATGGTTATTAAAAGTGCTAAACTACTTCCCATGATTTGGTCAAAAAGGATTTAAATTTAACTGAATTTAAAAGTATACTTAGGGAAAAAAAAATGAATTGAATGTGAATTTTTTTTTGGTCTGAACTATTAATGTTACGGAGCATGATCCGATAGAGTAAACTCAAGAATGTCACAATTTGACACCTTGGGTGCTAAGGATTGAGATATAAGAAATAAGTCCAATCTCAAAAGAGTATTGTGGGATTTGGAGCAACATGTAAACTACACGATTATTGGGATTTAACAATTCTCCATTATTTCCACTACATTTACAGCCTGTGTGAATAACTTAAATACTCTTTTTTCATAGTTTAGATGATATCTTGTATAGCTAACTTTTGTACATATGCTCTCCCAATTTACGCCCTATATAGATAAGGAATAGGGGTTATGTTAAAATCTCCAGTTAGTATTATCTTATCCTTTGTGAATTTAACGTATTCTCTTCAGCAGGTGGTTCCAAACTTTTCATTAGGAACATTTGGGCCGTACACATTTATTATTAAAATAGTTTTGCCTTCCTGAATCAAGAGTCTCACAAGCAGATATCTGCACCTCTTTATCTTTTATAAACTTTATTAATCTTATACCCAAGATTTTTATGAATCGAAATCATTACCCCTCTCGATGCTTTGTTATATGAGGAAAAAAATGAATGCCCAAGCCAACCTAACCTTGATTTTACTGTGTTCAAAATCAGAGAGGTGTCTCCTGGAGACAGACTATATCAAAAATCTTTTTTATTCAATAATTCAAAACAGCTTTTCTTTTGAACAGGGGAGTGAATCCTCCCCACATTCCAAGGACAGGACTTTATTGTCTATCTCAGTGATTTGCAACCTTTTTTTTGCCGTGGCACACTTTTTTACATTATAAAAATCCCTGTGGCACACACCATTCCCAAAATTTTACAAAATCACACATTGTAGCCTAATACAGGATATATATACACTATATATATATATATATATATTTTATATATATATATATATATATTATATATATATACACTACTGTACTGTGCTGTCATGCCATACCTCCTAACAAACTATACATTGACATATTGACATTCATTCACAAACACCCCCGCACTGTTGTCAGTGTGCCGCGGCACACCATGAGGATCTCTCACGGCACATTGGTTGAAAAACACTGGTCTATCTCCTACTTTTTAAGAATTATATACCCTGAGAAGGGAGAGGAGGGAGAGGGGAAGAGAAAGGAAAAAAAAGGGGGAACAAGGGGTTTACAAAAATATTACTTATTACAAACAGAAAAAATAAAATAATTTGGTTTGTCAATCCCTGTGCATGTTATACATAAACATCGAATCTCACACATTACTTAAAAAGAAGGTTAATAATAACATCCAAGTGATAAATATAAATACGTGGCTATAGTCAAGACAATAAAACATGACAACAAAAGGGAAAAAATAATAATAAATAAATAATAAAAAAAATCAATAAATACAATTGTGTTCTTATCTCACATACAAAAATACTATTAAACAATCCAGTAAATATAATTTGATATTGATCCCTATGATTATTATACACAAACACATAAACTGCACCCTTGCACAGGTCTAAGTACCCCATAATGAAACGTCTACATCGAACCTCACACCTTTCTTAAAAAGTAAGTTAGTAATAACAAAAAAGATACAATTGTGTTATTATTGCTAATAAAAAGAATAAATCGTTTAGTGTCAATCCCTGTGACACTTATTGACAAAACATTGAACCTCACACATTTATTAAAAAAATAAGTTAATAATAACATCCAAGTGATAAATATAAATACGTGCCTATAGTCAAGGACAATAAAACATGGCCCAAAAGGACGAAGAAAAGAAAAGAAAAAAAAATTAAACCAACATTATTGTTTTGTTTCATTATCCAAAAAAGTTTGAACTGCTTCTGGAAATTCAAAAAAAGAAAAGAAAAAAATTTGACTTAACTTGGCTCCTTCCAAAAAAAGGAAAGGAAAAAAGAAAAAACAGCCAAAATACAATAAATCAAAGACTCTCATTAAACCAACATTATTGTTTTGTTTCATTATCCAAAAAAGTTTGAGCTGCTTCTGGGGATTCAAAAATGAAAAAAATTGAACCTGATTTAATTCTTAGCTTAGCTGGGTAAAGAAGAGAATCTTTGCTCCATTAAACTGAAGATTCTGCTGTTTCCTAAAAACTTGAAGAAGCTCCACCTTTCCCTGAAAGTTCAGAAACTTTGCGATTACTGGGCGAGGTTTCCTCAGCCACTGTGGTGTAGATTCTGGTTCTCTTCCCATTCTATGGATTCTTTCCACTGTGAAAAGATCCTTCTCTTGTTGTATACCTAGCAGCTGTGGGAGAGTCTCTTCTGCAAATTTCTTTAAATCTTGAGACTTTAGGGATTCGGGTAAGCCAATCTAACGTAGGTTATTACGTCTTGCCTCTGTCTCAATGTCCTCTATTCTATTAGATAGAGTTGTATTTTGCTTTAATAAGAATTCAAGCTTTAATTCCATAGAGTTTTGAAGGTCATCACAGTTAGAAACTCTTTGTTCCAGTTGATTTATTCTATCCACCTGTGCCCTGATTTCTCCCACGATTACATCTAATCTTTTATGGATTTCTTCTATTTTTGGTATAATCAAAGCTGATACCTGCGTTAGCTATATCAGAGTGCACCAGTGGGAATCAATTATTTTTTCTTCTATAGTTGATTTATTAGGAGAATTAATGGCCTTATTAACTTTTTTATCCATATTTTTTAGTTTGGGAGACATTTTTGTTTGATGGAGATATTTATCCATAGGCCTCTAGGTTTTAGCTTTCCTTTTAGTGACAATAATGTTAATAAACACACAGTAGGCTTTTTAAAACCTGAATGAATTACTGTTTTCAGCACATGCGGGTACTAAGCCTACTAAAGAAATAGGATGTGGTCCCCAACATAATTAACAAGCTTTAACTTTAAGCAGTATCAATTTGTGTCCATTGGAATTATAACTGCTTAAAAACTCCCCAACTGACTTACTTAAAGGATTACTTTCTGTTATAATTTTTAAGCCAATCAACTAACATATTAAAGTTAATAAACATTAATTAAAACCTACTGACCTATATTTTATCCAAAACAAAGTTTCATAACGTTATAAAAGTTATATATTTTATTTCCCGATTATGTCACGTTATCCTGCCCACTATTTTTCAGCACTGTGTGTTCAAAATACTTAAACCAATGAAATTGTGTTTAAAGCGCCATTTTGAAACCTAGGTATTGTAAACGGATTGGTACAGAGCAACAGGATACCCACGGAGTGGGTTTGGAAAACAATTAAATTTGCAGACAAGATTTCTGATATATGGTAGAGATATGTTAATGAAATGCTATTGATAAAAAGCGTATTTAGGGTAGTTAGTTAGTAACAGGCATAGAAAATATTTACTTACAGTGGCCCTTTAAGCCGGCCCATACAAAGCAATAGGGTGCGAGTCCCAGAATATACAGCCAGATTAGAGTTAAGCAATGTCAATTCATATCCAGTTCAGTTATAACAATTTAAAGTTCCTCAGCTGAATTGCTCATACCAGCCCACCGTAACGCATTAACTTTAGTAAACTCCCATGAGTAAGCTTAGTTCTTCACACTCAAATGAAGCAGCATAGCAGTCTCTTCTACACATAAAGAGAGTTCACTCATAAAAAGATACGTGTTTAGATAGTACCTTATTGATAGAAGAATACCTGGCCGTAATCCTCAATTATTGGGGGCTTGGAGAGGCCTCCTGCTCAGGGGTATGGAGCAATGTCCTTGCCCCCCGAAATCCCTCAGGCACCTCCACTCAGTCGGGTCTGAAGTAACAGCTGAAGACCTAGGACTATCCAAGCGGCTCAACCTGTGGCAACCTCAGCTGGATCACTTGCAAACCACTGGGCAACGACTACACCTGCCCACTCTCCACCGAAGACCATTCCTTGTGCGGGGTCTCCACCTGGGCCGTGAGCCTTGCCGTCAGCGGAGAGTAAGCGCGCCGGCTGTCGCGGCCGCTCCTGGCTGGCTTGCATTGCGTGTTGACGTCACGAGCCAATCCCCTCGGCATTTGTTTCTATTAATGAATGCCAAATGCACATCCCTACTAGTGACCTTACACCACTGTGTGTTTAAACCCTGCTAAGGGGTTAAACACGTAGTAGAATTACGCTTAGGACCCGCAGATCACTGCTGTACCTAACCGGAAACTGCAGTTGATCTATTCAGTTTGGAGCAAACAGGTGAATCTAATAATATTAGTGTTTTGATTCAATAAGTGTTATCTTTGAAATGAAATTCATGTGTGCAAAGGTAAGAATATGACAAGGGAAGGTACGTTAAAGATTTAAAGAAAAACAAGGGTCAAAATTATGATTAAAATCTGTTAATGAAGGGCTCATGTCCTCTCAAAACGTGGTCCTGAAGCGTGAATCTGTGAACCCAGTGTTTTTTGTCTAATTAATCACCATACTGTTGTTTTTTAAAAATCTTTATTTATAAAGAAAATCCAATACATTCACAACAATCAAGAGCCAAGATACAAGTTGCAGTGTGTTATACATATACATAGGAATCAATATCCATAATATGAGGTAAAATAGTGCAATTGAGCTGAACACAACAGCGGGCAATACATATGTCATGTAAGATACAGGATCCATTGTCAAACTTTTTTGGAAGGAAAAAAAAAAACAACAACAAAAACACCCCCATAAGCAAACAACAATAAGAAGAACAGTAAAAATACATAGTTACCCCAGGAACCTCCAGCTCACCCTCCACAGACCCGAGTCCTTAAATGAAAGGGAGGGAGGGGGGTGGGGGAGTCCAGTAACAAACACACAGAGGAACAGTGTCAGGGCTGTGAGGTGGTTAGGCACCAGTTACCCCTAAGGTTTTCTTACCATACTGTTTGTTGTTTTAGATTTAAAAACAAAATGGCTTCCTTCCTCATGTTTTGAATTGCATGTGACATAATGCAAATTTTAGTTCTAATTTTAACCACCATATTGGAAAGCATCACAGGCAAGCACCCACTTTATTCCTGCTAGGTGCAATCAAGTGGTTGAATCACTGCTTTGTGTACGTTATGAAGCAGTGTATTTAACCTTTTAATTGCCCACGTGTGATGATTAAAGGGTTAAATTATGATCAAAAGGTTAGTTCACATTTGGCTATTAAGGGGGTGATTTCACTGCCACGTAAAAACATGGTCACACACTATTAAGTTTAAAAAATTGTCTTAGCCTGGATATCAGTAATTTTTTAAGCATAACTATTCTACATAAATAGTCGTTTCTTAAAACAAGGGATGCCTGGCAACCCTGGGTGCAGATATGAGTGGATCCTCAGGGGAGTGTTGTTGCTTATAGCTGAAAAGGAGCCTAGGGAAGCTTAAGGAACAGAACAGGGACAGAAGCCCAGGTGTCAAATGTTAGTGTAACATGCATGGTGATATTTCTGTACACACACACACACACATATATATATATATATATATATATATATATATATATATATATATATATATATATATATAAAATAGATAGAATATAAATGGGTGGTGTGTGTCAAATTCAGTGTCTCATATACTCCTATTATCAATTTGTACTCTTTCTCTTGCTATCTTTATTTAAAAAGCAGGAATGTAAAGCTTAGGAGCCAGAGCATTTTTGGTTTAGAACCTGGTTTACACTTGCTTATTGGTGGCTACAATATATATATATATATATATATACCAGGGAGTTAGGAAAACAGCACACCTTTGTTTTTCTTTTTCAATGGGGCACGGAATAGAGGACTTGCCCGGTCCTAAACAATCCAAGAACAAAGTAGATTCCAGCCACCAAATTTCTTTAAAAGAACCTTTATTTCCACATAGGGTCCTCAACAAGAAACATACAACGTTTCAAGCCTCAACAGGCTCTTAGTCATTATATAAATATAAACTAATATAAACTAAGAGCCTGTTGAGGCTTGAAACGTTGTATGTTTGTTGCTGAAGACCCTATGTGGAAATAAAGGTTCTTTTAAAGAAATTTGGTGGCTGGAATCTACTTTGTTCTCCTGTAACTTTGTCAATGACCACGTAACACAGTAACAATAGTATTATTTTGTAAATCTTTCTGATTCGTTTTACAGCTGCATCAGTTTTACTTGTTTATTACCTTTTTTTGATTTACCAAAACTAATTGAGTTTTTAATGAGTTAGGGGACCCCCTTCTCCTCCTTAGTTGAGTTGAAGAATGAAAAAGGACCTCCTCATTGTTTCACCCCAGATCACAATGATGTCACATGCAGTGAGGAAGTGCTAAGAGGCAGGGGAACTCCTTTATTGTTTGTACTACTAGTTGGGGAGTTATCTTCTGGAGCAATTTCCTGGCCCCTGTACCACATGCAGGGCTTGCCAAATTTGTTCACAATCAAGGTGCCAGTACATGCATTTAGAAGCCAGAAACTTTTGGTAATCCGTGTAAAATTACACACAATCATGTGTATATATACTTGTATACACACACATAAAATACATAAACACACTATCTTTACATATACACATACATTATATAATAACACAATAAAAGTTGGATTTCTATTTCACAGCTTGGATGCCTAGAAAGGATCCAGCCTCACCAAACTAAATTGTAGGTGCAGTGGGTGTCAGGGTGCCAGGAATCAGACTGAGACGAGAAGTGCAAAAATAATCACACCTTTATTAAAAGCAAAAAATAATAAAAAGTCCACAAGTCAAATAACAAGCCAGGAGTCAAAACCAGAGCTGGTAGTCAGACGAGCCGAGTCAGGAGCCAAAGCGAATAGTCAGACGAGCCGCAATCAGGAGCAAGGAAAACAGCAGAGTCAGGAACAAGACAGGGATCAGGAACCAGGAAGGACGTCAGGCAGCCAGGTAAAACACAGGAGCTCTCACAAACAGGTCTGAGACAACGCAAAGGCAAAGCATACTGAACAGAGGCCCTTTAAATAATAAGTGATGACATCACAATTCTGAGACTGCATCCTGTCTCACATGGATGATGCACATTAGTCTGGCCATAAAAGGAAGTGCAGGCAATGAGCAGCATCCCCCACAATGCACCAAGCCAGGAAGAGAGGTGAGTAAAATTGCCAGCAGCACATGGCAAACACAACAGGGAGAACACCCTGACAAGAGGGAAGTAAAGATACCCATGAGTGCCTTGGAAGTCAGTGGCTTCCTGGCACCTGGGTTTGTCATGCCATGACATAGAGGAACATTTGAAAGAGGCATGTCCCTCTAAGATGCAGAAGATTGCTGTAAAGCAACAAATATGGTGGTCACTTGAAATAAAAATAATGCATGCAGTCTTGTACGATTGGGAAGGGGGCATAAATCTCCTCCTTTTTTTAAGTCTATATACTTTTTCAAATGAGGGCACAGTTGTCTTGACCCCACTGGAGATTTTTTTTTTATGAAGGGTGGGCACTATCTTGCACCCTTGATCTTTACAGGGGTGTGGTGGGGTTACACTTCCCTCTGATTTCAAGAGTGTTTTAAGTATGGGCTTTTTAAAGTGATTATCTCGCCCTACAGTCATCAAGGTAGGGCATGAGCCCAAGGACTGATTTCAAATCCATGTCATTAGTGGGTTTTGGGGAGTAGTGGCTCCTAAGTGCACAAGTAGGCTGATAACCATCTTTCCAATGAAGGGTCTTGTGCCCCTTTAAGTAGAAATGTAACTGCCACAGAAATAGCAATCACCTGTCTACTACAAAAGTTTAGGGTTTCACATGGCTCTGTTACGTACACTAACACCACCATATGTGATTTAAAATGGTAAAAGTGATCCTTAACTCGAAAGAGAAGAGTCTCCTCTTTCTAATGAGGGATTATATAGCAAGGTTGATGTCAGGTGATCCTACAAACAGATACAAATCATAGTTAATGTCGGCTCTGGAGCAGTAATAAACTTCTGATCTGTACATGGTCAGTGATTAGCGGCTACACCTATGTAATGGCCCAGATTAGCTCAATTCAGCTAAGGACCAGTAGTGTGTTGCTAATCTGAAGCTGACGTTAACAGTGGTTTTAACCTCTTTAAACACATAGCAAGTAATAGTGCAGTAAAAAATTCTTATTTTATGCTGCTGCTGCTTCCTCTTGACTTATTTTCCCAAACATCCTTTTTCTTTTACTTCTTAATACTTTAGCTCTACCTGGTCCTGCACACATTTATATCTTTAGAGAAGAATTAAAAAGATACGACCAGGTATAGTAAGAGAGCAATATTTATGTAAGATTCGGCTCAATAAAAAGAGGAAGGTGGTCGCCATAGTGACTGAAAATCATAATCCAGTGCTCACTCCTCGAATGCTGTCCATTGGGCAAGAGATTGGGCAAGAGTTAGTGTTGGGTCTTACCTTGATATCTAGTCCTCGACCATTTGTAGTGTGTCCCACTGCTTGAACAAACTGCCTGGCTGATGTATATATCACTTAGGGCCATCACAGGCTTCCCTTACCTCCCCAGCCACAGTATTCTCAGTGGCTAAATGCATTTTTCATTTCCAACTTCTCCCCCTTTGTGCTGTTTCTCCTTGCATTGTAAGGTCATGTGGCAGTCAGGTCCAAAACTCTTACCTATTCCTTAGTGCATGGTGCCCTGCCAAGGCTACACTGTGTATGGGTGGAAGAGCAGACAGCAGCTATCCAGGTGGTGCTAAGGGTACTTGTTAGAAATGGAAGATGGATTAATCATGGGTCTTTTGGTTAGTGGTTTAAAAGGGGTTAATCACTGTTTTTGCGTTATATCGTATCCTGTGTGATACTATATCAAGGAGTGGTAATATAAATTCTATAGTAGGTTAGTCCCTGCTATGCGAAAACATCTGTTCTCATAGGCTACAGTGCTATGTTCTAAAAATGAATCATGTAGACAGCAATATCATTTTCTGTTACTATTAAACTGCACTAGACATAAGAAAAAAGAATAACTATGTAAACAACTATCCTCTAGCAAATATAGATGTCTAGAACATAAAACAATGAAACCTCGGTTTTAATTTTTTTTTAACTTGTTTTCCCCGTATGGCAGAAAGGGTCACTCTTGGACCTACCTGAAACCTAAATTGGTAAAGTATGGGGCGTTAGCTACTTGTCGCGGTTTCTCTTGGACCTTAGCGTTAAAAGTATAGAGCAAGTGATATAAGAATATGATGTAAACATATGATAATGTTAATATGAAGATATATGAGAAAAGACGCTCAATGTATATAGATGATAATCTCAATATGAAGATGTATGGTAGGAGCCGCTCTTATTTAGATGCTAGGGTAAAATTACTTAAGGAGACTGTACTTACAAATATGGGGACTGAAGATTGGGTGAGACTAACAATAAAATAGTAAATAACAAGGCAGATTTTTAAAGTAAATGTGTCATGTCAGCCCCTCGTATCAATTAAACACGCAGCATTATGTACATCCACTCATGCATAAATAATGCATACTAATTCAAATTACACATATCAAACTCTTCTAACATATAAAAACAGAATAATTATTAACTTGCATGGGATATACCAAGGCTTTGCACAGTTAGGTAGTCTTTTTTTTAAATCAGCCCACTCCAGCTCGAAGACTGTATTGCTCCGGTCTGTTATGATAGATATGGTAGGTCCATCGGGCTAATGTGGCAGGTAAGCGTTCTAGAATACATAGGAGTGGAGGTCTCTTAACCAAATGAGTCTCTTCACAAAACACAAGAACCGCAGTCAGGCTGACAGTCATGGATTGGCCTCCACAGAGTCCAGACCTGAATATTATAGGGGCAGTATGGGATCACCTGGATAGAGAAAGAAATAAAAGAAAACCTAAATCTAAAGAAGAACTCTGGGAAGTGCTGAAAGAAGTCTGGTATAATATACCAAAAGAATATTTCAGGATAGTCTCCCCAAAAGAGTTCAAGTTGTGCTTAGTGCCAAGGGAGGTCACACTAAATACTGACTTCTGCCTAAAGAAGCCATTTTGTTCTGAAAATTGTGTTTTTCTCTATAATTTTGTTTCCATCATTTTTGTATTTTCTATTTTGTATTTTAATAAATAAATATGGATGGTCATTAAAACTTTACTAAAACAACAAATCTAATGGTGGCCTAAGACTTTTGCACAGTACTAGATATACCAAGAAAATATAGAAGTTCAGCACCCAAACTAAATGGACTTTTCCCATTTGAGGCAGTTTTACTAAAGTTAAAATGTCAGTAATTAATAAATGCTGGGGTGATGACCCCAAAAGGTTTAACTTAATACATTTTACCTCAATCCATATGTGGTAAAACCTGTTGGAGTCATCACCCCAGAATTTATTCATTACTAACATTTTAACTTCAATACAACTGCCTTAAAGGGACAGTCTACATCAGAATTTGTATTGTTTAAAAAGACAGATAATCCTTTTATACTTTCTACCTCTATGATTACCTTGTATCTAAGCCTCTGCAGACTGCCCCCTTATCTCACTGCTATTGATAGACATGCAGTTTAGCCAACCAGTACAGACTCCTAAATAACACCACAGGAGTGAGCACAATGTTATCTATATGACACACATGAACTAGTACTGTCTAACTGTGAAAAATGTTCAAAATGCTCTGTTCTAGGAGGCAGTTTTCAATGGTTTAGAAATCAGTTTGAGGCTACCTAGGTTTAGCTTTTAAAAAATACCACCAAGGGAATTTGATAATAAAAGTAAATTGGAAAGTTGTTTACAATTGCATGACCTATCTGAATCATGAAAGTTTAATTTTGACTAGACTGTCCCTTTAAGTTTGGCGCTGAACTTCTATCTTTTCTTTGCATTACTTTCCTTGGAGTCTTGGGGAGACTCCCTACTTGTGATATTCATCTACTGCCACTTTCTGGACTTTAACCATATTGATTTTACTTATTTGTGTATTTAATTATCTACTCTGAAGGTACACACATTGGTTTATTGCTATACCTATTTAGAAGCTTCTATAGTCATATAGCACTGTAATAGACCACCTAGGGACCTAGCGCAGGAATTTCAATCTTTAATCAATCAATCAATTAATTATATATATATTGTGTGTGTAAATACATAAAAAAAATAACCACCTCCGACAGTGAAATAGTGTGTTTTTTTTAAATGCATAATACATTGTTAGTGTTTAAAGGGACATGGAACCCAATTTTTTTTTAATCTTTTTTTTTTTCCGATAGAGAAAGCAATTTAAAAAAAGTTTCCATTTTATTATTAAATTTGTTTTTTTCTCATGTTATACTTTTGTTGAAGAGATATCTAGATAGGTAACGTGCACATGTCTGGAGATCTACATAACAGGAAATAGTGCTGCCATCTAGTGCTCTTGCTAATGTATAACATTAGTACTACATGATAGGAAACAGTGCTGCCATCTAGTGCTCTTGCTAATGTATAACACTAGTACTACATGATAGGAAACAGTGCTGCCATCTAGTGCTCTTGCTAATGTATAACATTAGTACTACATTACAGGAAATAGTGCTGCCATCTAGTGCTCTTGATAATGTATAACATTAGTACTACATGACAGGAAATAGTGCTGCCCTCTAGTGCTCTTGCTAATGTATAACATTAGTACTACATGATAGGAAACAGTGCTGCCCATCTAGTGCTCTTGCTAATGTATAACATTAGTACTACATGACAGGAAATAGTGCTGCCATCTAGTGCTCTTGCTAATGTATAACATGAGTATTACATGACAGGAAATAGTGCTGCATCTAGTACTCTTGCTAATGTGTAACTTTAGTACTACATGACAGGAAATAGTGCTGTCATCTAGTGCTCTTGCTAATGTATAACATTAGTACTACATGATAGGAAACAGTGCTGCCATCTAGTGCTCTTGCTAATGTATAACATTGTTGCAAAAGTTCTGCTATATAGTACTGCAGACACGTGCACACTCCTGAGCTTACCTTCCTGCTTTTCTTCAAAGGATAACCAGAAAACAAAGAACATTTGATAATAGAAGTAAAGTGGAAAGTTTCTTATGATTGAATGTTCTATCTCCTGGGTTTTATGACTCTCTTTAATGTCCCTTTAACCAGCTTTTTCTTGCAGTTGTTTTCACACTTGTTGCAGACAATTATTGACAGCTGTGATTGCTTGTGCATGGTGGTAAATCTCACTTATCCTTGTGTCTCTATCCCTAGGTGCCGGTGGAGTTCTGCAGGTACATCGTGGGTAGTATTCTCTGCGAAGGGGATGAAAAACCACTTCCTGATCATGTCCGCATCTTCCGCAAACATGGATATAAGTTCTGCGCTTTGCCAGAAGTGAGCCACGCAGTCATGGCCACCTTCCCGTACACAACACCCTTCTCCATACAGCTTGCAACAACCCGTGTGCATCCAGCGTTGGAGCGTTACGTCAAGGTGAAACTAGGACAAAAATGTTTTGAAATCAGAACCAGTTTAAAGGGATATGAAATTGCCACATTCCTGGCAAGGGATCAAGGGTAGAATCTATTGGGGTGTCAGGGGTGAACATTAATAGAATCTATCTATAGCTAAGTGAGGTGCCCAATATGTGAGATCTCGCACAACAAAATCAGCCACCAGCAACACGCAAAATCAATTACTTAGGAAAAGTGCTTCCAAAATAAGTTATGTAAAATATGTGCATGTATGTTTTAGTATGGAAAAGGAAAATATGTGCATGTATGTTTTATATGGTAAAGGAAAATATGTGCATGTATGTTTTAGTATGGAAAAGGAAAATATGTGCATGTATGTTTTAGTATGGAAAAGGAAAATATGTGCATGTATGTTTTAGTATGGAAAAGGAAAATATGTGCATGTATGTTTTAGTATCGAAAAGGAAAATATGTGCAT
This sequence comes from Bombina bombina, assembly GCF_027579735.1. NCBI lineage: Eukaryota > Metazoa > Chordata > Amphibia > Anura > Bombinatoridae > Bombina > Bombina bombina. Next base: position 388,569,095 of record NC_069505.1, read on the forward strand.
GTATGTTTTATATGGTAAAGTAAAATATGTGCATGTGTGTTTTATATGGTAAAGTAAAATATGTGCACGTGTGTTTTATATGGTAAGGTAAAATATGTGCATGTGTGTTTTATATGGTAAAGTAAAATATGTGCATGTATGTTTTATATGGTAAAATAAAATATGTGCATGTGTGTTTTATATGGTAAAATAAAATATGTGCATGTGTGTTTTATATGGTAAAGTAAAATATGTGCATGTGTGTTTTATATGGTAAAGTAAAATATGTGCATGTGTGTTTTATATGGTAAAGTAAAATATGTGCATGTGTGTTTTATTATGGTAAAGTAAAATATGTGCATGTATGTTTTATATGGTAAAGGTAAATATGTGCATGTATGTTTTATATGGTAAAGGAAAATATGTGCATGTATGTTTTATATGGTAAAGTAAATATGTGCATGTATGTTTTAGTATGGTAAAGGAAAATATGTGCATGTATGTTTTAGTATGGTAAAGGAAAATATGTGCATGTATGTTTTATATGGTAAAGTAAATATGTGCATGTATGTTTTATGTGGTAAAGTAAAAGGAAAGGAGTCTCCAAGGGCTTACTGTGAGGTATATAAAGGGGCATGAAACCCCACATTTTTCTTTCAGGATTCAGATAGAGCATGCAATTTGATAGCACTTTCTAATTTACTTCTATTATCACATTTTAATCTTTCTATTGGCATCTTTTGTTGAAAAGCAGGGATGTAAGCTCAGGAGTGTGCACGTGTATTGTGGACTATATGACTGAAGTTTTGCTAGATTTGTATCTATTTGCACTAGATAGCAGCACTATTTCCTGTCATGTAGTGCGCCAGATGCCTACTTAGGTATAACTTCAGCACAGAATATAATGGGAACAGAGCAATTTTGATAATAGAAGTAAACTGGAAACAAAAGACAATTTTGGGGTTTCATATCTCTTCAAGGCCGCTCTAGAGGTGTGGTCTATATTTTTCACTTACACCTCAGCCCAGCATACAGAATTCAGGGACTCCTTTGTTAAAGGGCCATGATACCCAAATGTTGAAACACTTGAAAGTGATGAAGCATAGCTGTAAAAAGCTGACTAGAAAATATCTCCTGAACATCTCTATGTAAAAAAGAAAGATATTTTACCTCAAAAATACCTCAGTAGCCACATCCCATTGTAAAGGATTTCTAAGCAGCAAATCAGTATGTCTGTCCCGGGACAGCTAAGGGAGCGAGCTTACGTGCACACTCATCTTATTTCCCTATTCAGTTTAAGGAGGTTTACTATGAAATCTCATGAGATTACAGTAAAAGAGTTCATGACCTCAGCACTGCTGATGCTGATTGGCTGCTGTTCATTTCTTAATTTTTTTTATTTTTTTTTTACCTGCAGCTGAGCAACAGCTGAGTATAACTTTTTACACAGAACTTACTCTGCTGAGCTGAGGAAATTGTGAGGTAAAATATCTTCCTTTTTTACATAGAGATGCTCAGGTGATATTTTCCTGTCAGCTTTTTACAGTTATACTGCATCAGTTTCAAGTGATTTAGCATATGAGTATTATGTCCCTTTAAGTATTTTGTCTCACTGACATGTATCACTATTTTTATGTTGATGAGGTATCTAGTTTTGTTTTGTTTTTTATTTGCATGTATTAGAGTGGACTGTTTTTATAAAGAGTTTATTCTGTAAGGTTTGGAAGGCATTTTTGTGATACCAGTATCCTTCACAGTGGAACATTTCCTATACGCTGAGAAGTGAACCGTTACAAGATAGAGGTAGTTCCTTTTGATTATAATTAAGCTTAAAGGGACATAATACTCATATGCTAAATCACATGAAAGTGATGCAGCATAGCTGTAAAAAGCTGAAATGAAAATATCACTTGAACTCTATGTAAAAAAGGAAGATATTTTACCTCAACATTTCTTCATCTCACAATAGTAAGTGCTTTGTGAACAGTTATACTTTTAGCTACAGTCAGCTGCGTCTTGGGGGAAAAAAAATCAGCCTCATCAGTGCTGAGGTCACACTTTACTGTGATCTAATGAGATTTCACTGAAGTCTTACAAAATTTCATATTAAACTTCTTTAAACTAAGAAGGGAAATAACATGACTGTGCCTGCATATGCCAGATGAACACTTCCTTGCAAGTCTCAGGACTAGCATTCTGATTGGCTGCTAGGGTTTGCCACCTCGGCCATGTTTTCCTGGACACTTGAGTTACACATACCCACTGATGATAGTGCAGTTTTTTTAAATGCTCACTATAGCCAACACATTTGTTTTTAAATTGTAATTGCCACTGATGCCAAAGCCATTTTTGTTTTTATATATGCAGTAGATATGCGCATTTGTGCACTTTGGGTTCCGAACAAATGCAAAAAAAGGGGGCTGCAAGCCTCATTCAGCTCCTTTCAAAGCTGGATATAATCTTGTGAAAGTGCAACACACTGAGATCTGGATTTGCCCAAAGCGTAGTGTGCTGCACTTTCACAAGATCAAATCCGGGCTCCAAAAAGAACTGAATGAAGCTTGCAGCCGCCTTTTTCCGCATTTGTTAGCAGCAAAAGTCCAATGTCCTTATTTTGATACCATTAACTTTATTATCGTTATCCTCACTACTGCCAGTGCATTTTCTTTGTTTTTGCTTCTTTATTTTTTCTTTTTAATGGACTGCGATGCACCCTAACAAAAAATACCTGAGCAATAGATTTTTTGGGCCGGTTTCTAGATTTTGAACATATTTGTCATTCACTGATCTAATTTGCTTTATTTTCTTGGTATCTTTTGATAAAAAGCATACCTAGGTAGGTTCAGTAGAAGAAATGCATTGCTGGGAGCTGCTGATTGGTAACCGACACTATATTAATATACTTTTTACCTCTGTGATTACCTTTGTATCTAAGCATCTGCAGACCACCCCCTTATCTCAGTTCTTTTGACAGACTTGCATTTTAGCCAATCAGTGCTGACTCATTAATAACTCCACAGGAGTGAGCACAATGTTATAGGGGCAGTCAACTCCAAAATGTTATTGTTTAAAAATATAGATAATCCCTTTATTACCCATTCCCCAATTTTCCATAAGGTGTCAGGGTTCTTATATAAAACATTTCTTTAAACAGCCCCTGGAAACAGCCCTGACATATGTATTTTTCATATGTGTCCCTTTTTAAAGTGGCAATATGGTCACCCCTATGCATAACCAACATGGTTGTATTAAAGGGACAGTAAACCTCAAAATAATGTTATATAATTATGCACATAGTGCAGAATTATATAACATTATATTAGCCTTATCTTTATAAAACATAATATTCCCTTTGATTTTTTTTAAAACATTGACAGTTTTTCAGACCCTCTCTCTGTGCTCTTCTGAGCGGGTCTGTTTTTATTACACAGCGCATCGGGCCAGCTGTATAGTCACAGCCCGGCCCGACCGCGCCATTATACACAGTGCAAGCTCGCTCCTGCTGTCAGACAGAGGAGGAGCGAGCTGTGAGTATAAAGGCGCTGTCGGGCCGGGCTGTGACTATACAGCTGTCCCGATGCGCTGTGTAAAAAAAAACAGACCCGCTCAGAAGAGCACAGAGAGCGGGTCTGAAAAACTGTCATTGTTTTAAAAAAATCAAAGGGAATATTATGTTTTATAAAGATAAGGCTAATATAATGTTATATAATTCTGCACTATGTCTGTAATGGCTTAGAAACCAGGCAGAAATTTAGAGGTTTAAATGTTATAAAGTATATTATATAACAATGTTGGTTGTAAAAAGCTGGGGAATGGGTAGTAAAGGCGTTATCTGTCTTTATAAACAACAATAATTTTGGTGTTGACTGTCCCTTTAACTATATGACTCACGTAAACTAGCAATGTCTAACTGTAAAAAAAAAGTCAAAATGCACTGAGATAAGAGGCGACCATCAACAGCATAGAAATTAGCATTTGAGCTTACCTAGGTTTAGCTTTCCACAAAGAATACCAAGAGAACAAAGCAAATTTGATGATAAAAGTGAATTGGAAAGTTGTTTCAAATTGCATGCCCTATCTGAATCATGAAAGTTTAATTTTGACTAGACTGTTCCTTTAAGCTTAGAGCGAGTATTGGGAAATCGTTTTAAAAAAAGTGTATCAGTGTTAATACATTAGCACAACAGTCCCCCAACACATCTTTTGTTGCATCTTATGTTCTGAGTTTTACAAACTAGTAGAGGCTTTTACTGTATTAATTTCTTGCTTTCAGAGCTTAGCGACAATGAACATAGATTTGTCTCTCATCTCCTGCCTTTCACTTCCACAACCTGTAAGCGAGACAGAAAACATCATCCATCTGTATTGCTCCTCTTCAGTAGAGGGTTAAAAAAATGTTCACTTTGTAAATATCTAATTCTTGTACGGAAATTAAGGACAACTTATAATGGTGCATAAGTGTAGAGGATAATCACTTTCCTTTGCTAGTACTAATTTAGGTCTTTTAAATAGACAGTGTTCTTAGTTTATTTGAAGGGCCATGAAACCCAAATGTTGAAACACTTGAAAATGATGCAGCATAGCTGTAAAAAGCAGACTAGAAATATCACCTTAACATCTCTATGTAAAAAATAAAGATATTTTACCTTTAAAATTTCCTTAGTATTCACACCCCATTGTAAAGGAGAAATCAGTGTGCCTCTTCCGGGACCTGAAAGGGAGCGTGCCTCATGCACACTCGTGTTATTTCCCTATTCAGTTTAAGGAGGTTTACTATGAAATCTCATGACATCACAGTTCATGACCTCAGCACTGCTGATGCTGATTGGCTGCTGTTCATTTTTTCCTTTTTTTTTTTTTTTTTTTTAACCTGCAGCTGAGCAGTAACTGAAAGATAACTTTTTACACAGAACTTACTCTGGTGAGCTGAGGAAATAGGGAGGTAAATTATCTTCCTTTTTTACATAGAGATGTTCAGGTGATATTTTCCTGTCAGCTTTTTTTTTTTGTTTTTTTAGTTTTCAAAGAGCTTTATTGAGAATTAATCAAGTCAATACAAACATATATGCTTAAAGTGAAGGTAAAGTTGACTTGATTTCAATATCTTATTATAATTGTTGCCCTAATTGAATAGTAGTTTCATTCATCACTTTTTTTAATTATTAGTCTAAACTGACTTTTCGCTGTTTATACTTACTTTTTTTTTGCTTTGTAAATTCAACCCGTCCTTTTTTATTTATTTTTTTCTGTCAGGTCACGTTTTTGAAGCAGCCTATTGAAATTCTGGCCGTTAGGCGGTCGTCAATCTACGTCATCCGCCTCCTGGATGATCTGCGCACGCGTTCAGAAATATTTTCTTGGCTTGCAAGACAAGCGCGCTCCCATTAAGCGCATGCGTATTGATATTATTGAATAGCCGGCATAATACATTTGTTTCTATCTATGGCACCAATCCTGACGGGCACCACATTTTATTGAAAGTTAGTAACAATGTTATTATCATTATTTTAATTAGATTAAGCAATGATTTTTGAAAAGTAGTCGCCGCTATGCGCATGCGCAGGTAACTTAGATCCTCGTGAACGCACTTTGTAGACAAGTATAGAGCGGGTGAGACCGCTCTATACGTCACTCACTCTAAAATAAGGAAGTATCTGTTAGGAGGAGTCAGGTTCGTAATGGAAGATAAATATAAAACAAGTTTTTTTATATAAATAGATAATGTATTGGGGGAAAAGTTAGTGATCTATTTATTTACACTATGACTAATACAATAGTGTTTACAAATAGGTAAAACTTTACCTTCACTTTAAGAGCAAGGGTTTTGTTATACAGTAGAAATACACATATGGTCATTTGCGTATCAAAACAAAAGGAAAAACAAGAAAGAGACTAAATTTGTGAGGGGGGCGTAATTCGCCCCTAGCATACACATTGATGTACCGCACATACCCAAAATGTACATACATAAACAATGCAGAAACATGCAGGTGATGTACACTAGTATAAGGTGGAGGGGAGTTTCCTGTCAGCTTTTTACAGTTGCGCTGCATCACTTTCTCCAACATTGGTGTGTCCGGTCCACGGCGTCATCCTTACTTGTGGGATATTCTCTTCCCCAACAGGAAATGGCAAAGAGTCCCAGCAAAGCTGGCCATATAGTTCCTCCTAGGCTCCGCCCACCCCAGTCATTCTCTTTGCCGTTGCACAGGCAACATCTCCACGGAGATGGTTAAGAGTTTTTTGGTGTTTTAATGTAGTTTTTATTCTTCTATCAAGTGTTTGTTATTTTAAAATAGTGCTGGTATGTACTATTTACTCTGAAACAGAAAAGGATGAAGATTTCTGTTTGTAAGAGGAAGATGATTTTAGCAGACAGTAACTAAAATCGATTGCTGTTTCCACATAGGACTGTTGAGATGAAGTAACTTCAGTTGGGGGAAACAGTTAGCAGACTTTTCTGCTTAAGGTATGACTAGCCATATTTCTAACAAGACTGAGTAATGCTGGAAGGCTGTCATTTCCCCTCATGGGGACCGGTAAGCCATTTTCTTAGTCAAACATAAAAGAATAAAGGGCTTAAAAAGGGCTAAATCGATTGCTTTATTGGGGCATATTATTCAGATTCTAGCTAACAATTGGCATTTATAATCTTGGGGAACGTTTAAAAAACGGCAGGCACTGTGTTGGACACCTTTTTTAGTCTGGGGGCCTTTCTAGTTATAGACTGAGCCTCATTTTCGCGCCATTACTGCGCAGTTGTTTTTGGAGAGCAGGGCATGCAGATGCATGTGTGAGGATCTAAGAATCACTAAAAAAGCTTCTAGAAGGCGTGATTTGGTATCGTATTCCCCTCTGGGCTTGGTTGGGTCTCAGCAAATAGTATTGGTGTGCAATACTTTTAATGCTTTAAGACACTGTGGTGAAATTTTGGTAATTTTTGAACAATTCCTTCATACTTTTTCACATATTCAGTAATAAAGTGTTTTCAGTTTGAAATTTAAAGAGACAGTAACGGTTTTATTTTAAAACGTTTTTTGTGCTTTGTTGACAAGTTTAAGCCTGTTTAACATGTCTGTACCTTCAGATAAGCTATGTTCTATATGTATGAAAGCCAATGTGTCTCCCCATTTAAATTTATGTGATAATTGTGCCATAGCGTCCAAACAAAGTAAGGACAGTAATGCCACAGATAATGATATTGCCCAAGATGATTCCTCAAATGAGGTGAGTAAACATGATACTACATCATCCCCTACTGTGTCTACACCAGTTTTGCCCATACAGGAGGCCCCTAGTACATCTAGTGCGCCAATACTTATTACCATGCAACAATTAACGGCTGTAATGGATAACTCCATAGCAAATCTTTTATCCAAAATGCCTACTTATCAGAGAAAGCGCGATTGCTCTGTTTTAATTACTGAAGAGCAAGAGGGCGCTGATGATAATTGTTCTGACATACCCTCACACCAATCTGAAGGGGCCATGAGGGAGGTTTTGTCTGATGGAGAAATCTCAGATTCAGGAAAAATTTCTCATCAAGCTGAACCTGATGTTGTGACATTTAAATTTAAATTAGAACATCTCCGCGCACTGCTTAAGGAGGTGTTATCTTAAAAAGATGTTTGTACAGCAAGGTTACCTTCTACAACCAATTTCTTGCATTGTTCCTGTCACTACGGCAGCGTGTTTCTGGTTCGAGGAACTAGAAAAGTCGCTCAGTAGAGAAACTCCATATGAGGAGGTTATGGACAGAGTTCACGCACTTAAATTGGCTAACTCTTTTGTTTTAGATGCCGCTTTGCAATTAGCTAGATTAGCGGCGAAAAATTCAGGGTTTGCTATCGTGGCGCGCAGAGCGCTTTGGCTAAAGTCTTGGTCAGCGGATGTGTCTTCCAAGACAAAATTGCTTAACATCCCTTTCAAAGGTAAAACATTATTTGGACCAGAATTGAAAGAGATTATTTCAGACATCACTGGGGGAAAGGGCCACGCCCTCCCACAGGATAGGTCTTTTAAGGCTAAAAATAAGCCTAATTTTCGTCCCTTTCGCAGAAACGGACCAGCCTCTAATTCTGCATCCTCTAAGCAAGAGGGTAATGCCTCACAACCCAAACCAGCCTGGAAACCAATGCAAGGCTGGAACAAGGGTAAGCAGGCCAAGAAGCCTACCACTGCTACCAAAACAGCATGAAGGGATAGCCCCCGATCCGGGACCGGATCTAGTGGGGGGCAGACTCTCTCTCTTTGCTCAGGCTTGGGCAAGAGATGTTCAGGATCCTTGGGCGCTAGAAATAGTTTCTCAAGGTTATCTCCTGGAATTCAAGGAACTACCCCCAAGGGGAAGGTTCCACAGGTCTCACTTATCCTCAAACCAAATAAAGAGACAGGCATTCTTACATTGTGTAGAAGACCTGTTAAAGATGGGAGTGATACATCCAGTTCCAATAAGAGAACAAGGAATGGGATTTTATTCCAATCTGTTCGTAGTTCCCAAAAAAGAGGGAACATTCAGACCAATTTTGGATTTGAAGATCCTAAACAAATTTCTCAGGGTACCATCGTTCAAAATGGAAACTATTCGAACGATCCTACCCACCATCCAGGAAAGTCAATTTATGACTACCGTGGATTTAAAGGATGCGTACCTACATATTCCTATCCACAAGGAACATCATCAGTTCCTAAGGTTCGCTTTTCTGGACAAGCATTACCAGTTTGTGGCACTTCCATTCGGATTAGCCACTGCTCCAAGGATTTTCACAAAGGTACTAGGGTCCCTTCTAGCGGTTCTAAGACCAAGGGGCATTGCAGTAGTACCTTACTTGGACGACATCCTAATACAAGCGTCGTCCCTGTCAAAAGCAAAGGCTCATACGGACATCGTCCTAGCCTTTCTCAGATCTCACGGATGGAATGTGAACAAAGAAAAAAGTTCTCTGTCCCCGTCGACAAGAGTTCCCTTCTTGGGAACAATAATAGATTCCTTAGAAATGAGGATTTTTCTGACAGAGGTCAGAAAATCAAAACTTCTAAGCTCTTGTCAAGTACTTCATTCTGTTCCTCGTCCTTCCATAGCGCAGTGCATGGAGGTAATAGGATTGATGGTTGCAACAATGGACATAGTTCCTTTTGCACGAATTCATCTAAGACCATTACAACTGTGCATGCTCAAACAGTGGAATGGGGATTATACAGACTTGTCTCCGATGATTCAAGTAGATCAAAAGACCAGAGATTCACTCCGTTGGTGGCTGACCCTGGACAATCTGTCCCAGGGAATGAGCTTCCGCAGACCAGAGTGGGTCATTGTCACGACCGACGCCAGTCTAGTGGGCTGGGGCGCGGTCTGGGAATCCCTGAAAGCTCAGGGTCTATGGTCTCGGGAAGAGTCTCTTCTCCCGATAAACATTCTGGAACTGAGAGCGATATTCAATGCTCTCAGAGCTTGGCCTCAACTAGCAAAGGCCAAATTCATAAGGTTCCAATCAGACAACATGACGACCGTTGCATATATCAATCATCAGGGGGGAACAAGGAGTTCCCTGGCGATGAAAGAAGTGACCAAAATAATTCAATGGGCGGAGGATCACTCCTGCCACTTGTCTGTGATCCACATCCCAGGAGTGGAAAATTGGGAAGCGGATTTTCTGAGTCGTCAGACATTCCATCCGGGGGAGTGGGAACTCCATCCGGAAATCTTTGCCCAAATAACTCAATTATGGGGCATTCCAGACATGGATCTGATGGCGTCTCGTCAGAACTTCAAGGTTCCTTGCTACGGGTCCAGATCCAGGGATCCCAAGGCGACCCTAGTAGATGCACTAGTAGCACCTTGGACCTTCAACCTAGCTTATGTATTCCCACCGTTTCCTCTCATCCCCAGGCTGGTAGCCAGGATCAATCAGGAGAGGGCCTCGGTGATCTTGATAGCTCCTGCGTGGCCACGCAGGACTTGGTATGCAGACCTGGTGAATATGTCATCGGCTCCACCATGGAAGCTACCTTTGAGACAGGACCTTCTTGTTCAGGGTCCATTCGAACATCCGAATCTGGTTTCCCTCCAACTGACGGCTTGGAGATTGAACGCTTGATTTTATCAAAGCGTGGGTTTTCAGATTCTGTAATAGATACTCTGATTCAGGCTAGAAAGCCTGTAACTAGAAAAATTTACCATAAAATATGGAAAAAATATATCTGTTGGTGTGAATCCAGAGGATTCCCATGGAACAAGATAAAAATTCCTAAGATTCTATCCTTTCTACAAGAAGGTTTGGAGAAAGGATTATCTGCAAGTTCTCTAAAGGGACAGATCTCTGCTTTATCTGTCTTACTGCACAAAAGACTGGCAGCTGTGCCAGATGTTCAAGCATTTGTTCAGGCTCTGGTTAGGATCAAGCCTGTTTACAGACCTTTGACTCCTCCCTGGAGTCTAAATCTAGTTCTTTCAGTTCTTCAAGGGGTTCCGTTTGAACCTTTACATTCCATAGATATTAAGTTACTATCTTGGAAAGTTTTGTTTTTGGTTGCTATTTCTTCTGCTAGAAGAGTTTCAGAGTTATCTGCTCTGCAGTGTTCTCCGCCCTATCTGGTGTTCCATGCAGATAAGGTGGTTTTGCGTACTAAGCCTGGTTTTCTTCCGAAAGTTGTTTCTAACAAAAATATTAACCAGGAGATAGTTGTACCTTCTTTGTGTCCGAATCCAGTTTCAAAGAAGGAACGTTTGTTACACAATTTGGACGTTGTCCGTGCTCTAAAGTTCTATTTAGAGGCTACTAAAGATTTCAGACAAACATCTTCCTTGTTTGTTGTTTATTCTGGTAAAAGGAGAGGTCAAAAAGCGACTGCTACCTCTCTTTCCTTTTGGCTTAAAAGCATTATCCGATTGGCTTATGAGACTGCCGGACGGCAGCCTCCTGAAAGAATCACAGCTCACTCCACTAGGGCTGTGGCTTCCACATGGGCCTTCAAGAACGAGGCTTCTGTTGACCAGATATGTAAGGCAGCGACTTGGTCTTCACTGCACACTTTTGCCAAATTTTACAAATTTGATACTTTTGCTTCTTCGGAGGCTATTTTTGGGAGAAAGGTTTTGCAAGCTGTGGTGCCTTCCGTTTAGGTAACCTGATTTGCTCCCTCCCTTCATCCGTGTCCTAAAGCTTTGGTATTGGTTCCCACAAGTAAGGATGACGCCGTGGACCGGACACACCAATGTTGGAGAAAACAGAATTTATGCTTACCTGATAAATTACTTTCTCCAACGGTGTGTCCAGTCCACGGCCCGCCATGGTTTTTTAATCAGGTCTGATGAATTATTTTCTCTAACTACAGTCACCACGGTACCATATGGTTTCTCCTATATATATTTCCTCCTGTCCGTCGGTCGAATGACTGGGGTGGGCGGAGCCTAGGAGGGACTATATGGCCAGCTTTGCTGGGACTCTTTGCCATTTCCTGTTGCGGAAGAGAATATCCCACAAGTAAGGATGACGCCGTGGACCGGACACACCGTTGGAGAAAGTAATTTATCAGGTAAGCATAAATTCTGTTTTTATATATTAGCATATAAATATAATGTCCCTTTAAGGGACATGAAACTCAAAAATGTTCTTTCATGATTCAGATAGAACAAACAATTTTAAACAACTTTCCAATTTAGTGGTATTATTTAATTTGCTTCATTCTCTTGGTATCCTTTGTTTAATGCACTACTGAGAGCTAGCTGAAAGCCAATGACTAGCGGCATATATGTGCAGCCACCAATCAGCAGCTTCTGAGCCTACCTAGGTATACTTTGTAACAAAGTGTACAAAGAAAATGCAACAAATTAGACAATAGAAATAAATTGGAAAGTTTTATTTAAAATTGCATGCTCTATTTGAATCATGAAAAAATGTGGGTTCCCTTTAAGGAACATAAAACCTTGTAATCACAACTTTTTTTGTCGTCTTACAGTAAATTAACATAGCAGCAATGTGTGAAAATATTCTGAATACATTTATGGACACTTGTTAAGCTCATCTTAAAGGGACAGTCTACACTAAAATTGTTATTGTTTAAAAAGATAAATAACGCCTTTACTACCCATTCCCCAGCTTTTCACATCCAACATTGTTATATTAATATACTTTATAACCTCTAAACCTCTAAATTTCTGCCTGTTTCTAAGCCACTACAGACAGTCTCTTAATCACATGATTTTTTTTATTTGCTTTTCACAACAGGAGACTGCTACTTCATGTGGGTCATATAGATAACGTGTTATTTAAGAGTTAGCACAACACAGTACTAAATGCAAGTCAATAGGTAATAAATAAAAGTCATGTGATCAGGGGGCTGTCAGAAGATGCTTAGATACAAGGTAATCACAGAGGTAAAAAGTATATTAATATAACTGTTGGTTATACAAAACTGGGGAATGGGTAATAAAGGGATTATCTATCTTTTTAAACAATAACAATTCTATTGTAGACTGTCCCTTTAAAGGGACATGAAACCAAAAAATTGTATTACATGATTCAGATAGAACATACAATTTTAAACAATTTTCCAATTTACTTTTATTATCTAATTAGCTTCATTCTCTCGATATCCTCTGTCGAAAAGAAAACCTACAGTAGGTAATGCTCAGGACCCGGGAGCTAGCTGCTGATTGGTAGCTGCACATGTATGCCTCTTGCCATTGGCTTACAGATGAGTTTAACAAGCTCAAAGTAGGGCATTTCTGCTTCTTCAATTAAGGATACCAAGAGAATGATGCTAAATTGATAATAGAAGTAAATTGGAAAGTTGCTTAAAATTGTATGTTCTATCTGAATCACGGCAGAACATGCTTGGGTTTCATGTCCCTTTAAAGAAGAGGCACCTCGGCAGCCTATATTCAAAAGTCATTGAGACTTATTATGTCAATCTTTTCTAGTTGAGCACTAATGGACGTTCCTGCCATTAAGAAATATAGCTAGGTAGGCTCGAGCAGCAGTGCACTACTGGGAGTTAGCTGCTGATTGGTGGCTGCACATATATTTCTCTTATTATTGGCTCATCTGATGTGTTCAGCTAGCTCCCAGTAGTGCATTGCTGCTTCTTCAACAAAGGATACCAAAAGTTAAGAAATAAATTAAAAAGTTTTTTTATAGTATGCTCTATCTCAATCATGAAAGAAATATTTGGGGTTTTGATATCTCATACAGCAAAAGGGGTTTTGTAAATGTGTGTATTGTTAAATATTCACGCCTGTTGTGTCATGTTAACCCCTTAATGATCACAGCACTTTTCCATTTTCTGTCCGTTTGGGACCAAAGCTATTTTTACATTTTTGAGGTGTTTGTGTTTAGCTGTAATTTTCCTCTTACTCATTTACTGTACCCACACATATTATATACCGTTTTTCTCGCCATTAAATGGACTTTCTAAAGATACCATTATTTTCATCATATCTTATAATTTACTATAAAAAAAATATAAAATATGAGGAAAAAATGGAAAAAAACACACTTTTTCTAACTTTGACCACCAAAATCTGTTACACATCTACAACCACCAAAAAACACCCATGCTAAATAGTTTCTAAATTTTGTCCTGATTTTAGAAATACCCAATGTTTACATGGTCTTTGCTTTTTTTGTAAACTATAGGGCCATAAATACAAGTAGCACTTTGCTATTTCCAAACCATTTCTTTTCAAAATTAGCGCTAGTTACATTAGAACACTAATATCTTTCAGGAATCTCTGAATAGCCATTGACATGTATATATTTTTTTTTAGTAGACAACCCAAAGTATTGATCTAGGCCCATTTTGGTATATTTCATGCCACCATTTCACCGCCAAATGCGATCAAATACAAAAAATCGTTCACTTTTCACAATTTTTTTCACAAACTTTTGGTTTCTAACTTAAATTATTTACAAACAGCTTGTGCAATTATGGCATAAATGGTTGTTAATTCTTCTCTGAGATCCCCTTTGTTCAGAAATAGCAGACATATATGACTTTGGCGTTGCTTTTTGGTAATTAGAAGGCCGCTAAATGCCACTGCGCACCACACGTGTATTATGCCCAGCAGTGAAGGGGTTAATTAGGGAGCATGTAGGGAGCTTTTTGGGGTAGTTTTAGCTTTAGTGTAGTGTAGTAGACAACCGCAAATATTGATCTAGGCCAATTTTGGTATATTTCATGCCACCATTTCACCGCCAAATGCGATCAAATTAAAAAAAAAACGTTAATTTTTTCTCAATTTTAGGTTTCTCACTGAAATTATTTACAAACAGCTTGTGCAATTATGGCACAAATGGTTGTAAATGCTTCTCTGGGATCCCCTTTGTTCAGAAATAGCAGACATATATGGCTTTGGCATTGCTTTTTGGTAATTAGAAGGCCTCTAAATGCCGCTGCGCATCACACGTGTATTATGGCTAGCAGTGAAGGGGTTAATTATGTAGCTTGTAGGGAGCTTGCAGGGTTAATTTTAGCTTTAGTGTAGAGCTCAGCCTCCCACCTGAAACATCAGACCCCCTGATCCCTCCCAAACAGCTCTCTTCCCTCCCCCACCCCACAATTGTCCCTGCCATCTTAAGTACTGGCAGAAACTCTGCCAGTACTAAAATAAAAGGTATTTGGCCCTTTTTTAAAAATAAAAAAAAGCATATTTACATATGCTGATGTGTAGGATCCCCCCTTAGACCCCAACCTCACTGATCCCCCACCAAACAGCTCTCTAACCCTTCCCCTCTGCTCTTAATGGGCGCCATCTTGGGTACTGGCAGCTGTCTGCCAGTACCCAGTTTTGTAAAAAAATGTGCCTTTTTTTTTTTAAATGCCCTTTTCTGTAGTGTAGCTTCCCCCCCCACACCAAGACCAACCCCCAACCCCTTCCAGGTCCCTTAGATTACATTTTTAATAGTTACATTTATTATTTTTTTTTTAGCTTTTAACTTTTTTTTTTCTGTAGTGTAGCGGTTCCCACCCGCTCCCGTGCGCGCCCCCGTAGATCCCGCCCCCGATCCCGCCCCCCTCCACTTCACACAGAGCACCGATGGCCGCCCACCCGCCTCCCACGTAAGCTCCCACCCACCAACGATACCGGCCATCGATGTCCGGTGCAGAGAGGGCCACAGAGTGGCTCTCTCTGCATCGGATGGCCAAGGGGGGTTATTGCAGGATGCCTTCATATCGAGGCATCACTGCAATAACCGGAAAGCAGCTGGAAGCGAGCAGGATCGCTTCCAGCTGCTTTCCAGACCAAGGACGTACGCCACACGTCCTCGGTCATTAAGTGTATTTTTTTTGAGGACGTGTGGCGTACGTCCTTGGTCGTTAAGGGGTTAAAGGGACACTGAACCCAAATTTTTTCTTTCGTGATTCAGATAGAGCATGACATTTTAAGCAACTTTCTTATTTACTCCTATTATCAATTTTTCTTCATTCACTTGCTATCTTTATTTGAAAAAGAAGGCATCGAAGCTTTTTTTTTTTTGGTTCAGAACTATGGAGAGCACTTTTTTTATTGGTGGATTAATTTATCCACCAATCAGAAAGAACAGCCCAGGTTGTTCACCAACAATGGGCCGGCATCTAAACTTACATTCTTGCATTTCAAATAAAGATACCAAGAGAATGAAGAAAATTTAATAATAGGAGTTAATTAGAAAGTTGCTTAAAATGTCATGCTCTATCTGAATCACGAAAGAAAACATTTGGGTTCATTGTCCCTTTAATGTAAGGTTGCTGGATAGAACTGATTTTTCCTCTACAGTCTTGCTGATGCAAACCGCTTACTGTGGGCGCTCCAGGGCGTTTTTGAGGTAGGGTCAGTAATTTTTACCTAAATCACATCTCAGCTTGCGGGATTTAGAAACACGCTTGCCCCTGTGAAGTATCTTGTCTGGTGATTATGGGGCCCATTTATCAAGCTGCGAAAGAAGCTTCACGACTCCAGCATTTCAGGCTCGTGTGAATGAGTTAAAGGGACAGTCTACTCCAGAATTTTTATTGTTTAAAAATATAGATAATCCCTTTATTTCCCATTCCCCAGTTTTGCGTAACCAACAGTGTTATACTTTTTCCCCTTGTGATTACCTTGTATCTAAGCCTCTGCAGACTGCCCCCTTATTTCAGGTCTTTTGACAAACTTGCATTGTAGCCAATCAGTGCTGACTCATAAATACCTCCACGGGGAGCACAATGTTATCTCCATGGCACACATGAGCTAATGCCATCTTGCTGTGAAAAACTGTCAAATGCATTCAGATAAGAGGCGGCCTTCAGGGCTTAAAATTAGGATATGAGCCTACCCAGGTTTAGCTTTCAGCTAAGAATACCAAGTGAACAAAGCAAATTTGATGATAAAAGTAAATTGGAAAGTTGTTCAAAATTATATGCCCTATATTAATTATGAAAGTTTCATTTTGATTAGACTGTCCCTTAAGATCGCTGCTACTAAACCTCTCTGCCAACTAAAATGTGGCTGAGTGAAATCACCCAGATGCGATTGGGATGATTGATAGCCCCTGCTCGCGTGCAATTGGATGCGCATTAGCAGGGGGCTGCATTAGACATGCAGCAGCTTGTGCAATGTTAAATGTGGTCAACGTTTGCTGTCTGCTCGTAGCGAGGCCATGCAGTAGCAAACAGTGTCTGTCTGTCCATTAATAAATGGGGCCCTACATCTATTTGTCATTGTACATATTAAACTGGACTATTTTATAGAGGATTTTCTTTTTCCGTTTTGTGATGCCAGTGTCCTTGACGGTAGAACTCATGCCATGCAGCGGTTCCGAGATACAAGCAGTTCCAATGGGGTTAGGGGCTAGTAAGAATCTTTATGAATTTCTGAGTCGCCCAGTTGCAAAGAGTTTTTTTCATTGAGATTTTAGATTCATGTACAAATTTAAGTGTTCTCCACAGAATGTTTTGGCAGCTCGGTGGCATTATGAAGTGGCTGGGTGGCAGCAGTGTAACATTTCCAATACTATACCTTTTATAAATGCCCAGAGGCAGAACTTTTTTCACTTTCTGCGACGAGAGTTTTTTAGTGAAAATTTTTCTGCAGGTCATTTTTAAATACAATTCAATTTTAAATTAGGCAGTTACACTAAAGCACCAGTTCACCTGCAATGTGTTGGTTAAAGGGACACTGAACCCAATTTTTTTCTTTCATGATTCAGATAGAGCATGCAATTTTAAGCAACTTTCTAATTTACTCCTATTATCAATTTTTCTTTGTTCTCTTGCTAGCTTTATTTGAAAAAGAAGGCATCTAAGCTTTTTTTTTGGTTCAGAACTGTGGACAGAATTTTTTTTATTGGTGGATGAATTTATCCACCAATCAGCAAGAACAACCCAGGTTGTTCACCAAAAATCGGCCGGCATCTAAACTTAAATTCTTGCATTTCAAATAAAGATACCAAGAAAATGAAGTAAAATTGATAATAGGAGTAAATTAGAAAGTTGCTTAAAATTGCATGCTGTATCTAAATCACGAATGAAAAATTTTAGGTTTAGTGTCCCTTTGACTAAAAAATAAAACCACGATTCGATATATATAGGAGCGCCACAGAGGGCTAAGGTATATCACAGGACTAATCTAGATCAAATAATTCCAAGAAAACAAACTTGTAAATCTAAGTCCAACAAATATCTGTTAAAATTCCTTTTAATCACTTTGGGTTATATACAATTAAACCCATCACATGTGTTCCATTACAATACAATCTAAAATGCAATGCAAATACAATCAAAAATAGAGAGTACAAAATACAATAAAAATTTATGGGATCTCGAAGTTCTGTCTTTTATATAGTATAAAAACTGAGCTTATAGCTACAAGTCCGGATTTAGACTACTATCAGTCAGCTATGTAATACTGAAGAAGCTTAGAGCTGATGGTGTGAAGTTAAACTAGAAATATTTAAGATTCGAGTAGGGATCCGGGTAACAGCTACCCAATCACAGATTACACTTGCGCAAGTTGAATTAGGGTCACAAATATCCAGTAGTGGAAGTTATAAACAAGTGATGACAGGAAGTATACGATCTAATTTGTGCTCAATATAATATAATCAAATTACAATCCAATTTGTTAAAAATAATAAAATCCTAAACAATTGCACTCCAAACCCACAAGTTACAGAATTTGAAAATTAAAAATGAAAATAAATATAAAATCTGAGTAAAAACTGTGATCCAAAGATAAAGTGACTTTGTGAAAAAAAAAAAAAAATATACAAATTGTGCAAACAAATGATGTGTTATATATAAACCAAATCCAACCTAGCTAGAACAATACCGGTATGTTCTGAACAAATTAAACTAAAATCATCTTAACCTTAGTGGGAGATTTACAAACTTCTTTGTAAAAAATGTACAAACAAATGCAAATAATCCCTAATATAAAAAGTGAATATATGTGCGTGGATCCTTAACTCCCTCAAAAAATACTGGCAATCTCCTAATCGAATAATATCCTAGAGAATCAGATGTAAACAATGAGTCAAATACAGAAATACTAAATTGGAAAAATAAGGAGTATAAAATAAAAATAAAAATAAAAAATAAAGTCTGAATGGTCCTGTGAACAGAGTCCTATTATGGATTTAAAAGTCAGTTAAAAATCCAATTCCTGGTGTCCCTCGATAGGGTCCAATGTAGCTGATGATCCTAACTTTTTAGGGATCCCAGTCGTGATCAATACAAACAATACCCGTCTCAAACTGCCGGCAGCTCTGCTGTGTGGCCTGTACTTTGTTAGAAAGTTCTGTAATCTGTGAATCCAAACTTCTAAGTTCTGTTTCACTCACACTGGGAAACTGTTCCTGATCTGCAAAATAAATTTTTTGTTTGCCATAAACCTTCTCTTTGATCTTCCCTTGCTGAGCCAGTAATTCCACTGCCTTCACCACAGCCGTTTTTCCAAGTCCATGGTCTCGCTGCAGATTTCCAAAAACATCCTGAGTGCTATAGGGTCTGTTTTGATCATTTAGATATTTTAAAATGATGCCCCCAGCCATTTTAAAATATCTAAATGATCAAAACAGACCCTATAGCACTCAGGATGTTTTTGGAAATCTGCAGCGAGACCATGGACTTGGAAAAACGGCTGTGGTGAAGGCAGTGGAATTACTGGCTCAGCAAGGGAAGATCAAAGAGAAGGTTTATGGCAAACAAAAAATTTATTTTGCAGATCAGGAACAGTTTCCCAGTGTGAGTGAAACAGAACTTAGAAGTTTGGATTCACAGATTACAGAACTTTCTAACAAAGTACAGGCCACACAGCAGAGCTGCCGGCAGTTTGAGACGGGTATTGTTTGTATTGATCACGACTGGGATCCCTAAAAAGTTAGGATCATCAGCTACATTGGACCCTATCGAGGGACACCAGGAATTGGATTTTTAACTGACTTTTAAATCCATAATAGGACTCTGTTCACAGGACCATTCAGACTTTATTTTTTATTTTTATTTTTATTTTATACTCCTTATTTTTCCAATTTAGTATTTCTGTATTTGACTCATTGTTTACATCTGATTCTCTAGGATATTATTCGATTAGGAGATTGCCAGTATTTTTTGAGGGAGTTAAGGATCCACGCACATATATTCACTTTTTATATTAGGGATTATTTGCATTTGTTTGTACATTTTTTACAAAGAAGTTTGTAAATCTCCCACTAAGGTTAAGATGATTTTAGTTTAATTTGTTCAGAACATACCGGTATTGTTCTAGCTAGGTTGGATTTGGTTTATATATAACACATCATTTGTTTGCACAATTTGTATATTTTTTTTTTTTTTTCACAAAGTCACTTTATCTTTGGATCACAGTTTTTACTCAGATTTTATATTTATTTTCATTTTTAATTTTCGAATTCTGTAACTTGTGGGTTTGGAGTGCAATTGTTTAGGATTTTATTATTTTTAACAAATTGGATTGTAATTTGATTATATTATATTGAGCACAAATTAGATCGTATACTTCCTGTCATCACTTGTTTATAACTTCCACTACTGGATATTTGTGACCCTAATTCAACTTGCGCAAGTGTAATCTGTGATTGGGTAGCTGTTACCCGGATCCCTACTCGAATCTTAAATATTTCTAGTTTAACTTCACACCATCAGCTCTAAGCTTCTTCAGTATTACATAGCTGACTGATAGTAGTCTAAATCCGGACTTGTAGCTATAAGCTCAGTTTTTATACTATATAAAAGACAGAACTTCGAGATCCCATAAATTTTTATTGTATTTTGTACTCTCTATTTTTGATTGTATTTGCATTGCATTTTAGATTGTATTGTAATGGAACACATGTGATGGGTTTAATTGTATATAACCCAAAGTGATTAAAAGGAATTTTAACAGATATTTGTTGGACTTAGATTTACAAGTTTGTTTTCTTGGAATTATTTGATCTAGATTAGTCCTGTGATATACCTTAGCCCTCTGTGGCGCTCCTATATATATCGAATCGTTGTTACTTCATTTTAGATCTGATAGGGGATCTTCCTTATAGTGTAGCAGGTATATTTTTACCAAAGGCGCTGGAAACTTCATTTCTGTTGCTAAAAAATAAAACCATTTTTAACGTTTTAAAATATAGGGCAGTCGTTGAAAATTGCATTGCAAATTAGCTGCAGGCAATAAAACAAAATTGTAAAACGTTTCTTGAATAAATTTGGTTCCTTTTCTATTGGTCTAACATAATAATGTAGTAATAAAAAAGGTGCAATGCTCATAAGTACGTCTTACATTCAGAACAAACAGCTTTGCAGACTGGGAAAGGCTAGGGGAGGTTTTGAAAAAAAATCTCTGAGAGCCATTTAATAATCAATGTACTGCTGCTTAGTGGCGCTACTGCATATTTGACTGTTAACTTCAAACAGCACTTTGCTCTGGATGCACTGTGTTATGGGAAATTTACACAGTGCAGCCAGAGCACAGCTCTGTTTGAAGTGAACTGTCTGATGTGGAGCAGAGCTGCGAAGTTAAAGCGCTAACAGTTCCTACATGTGTTCTGTTCTTTCTGCAGATTTGCTGCATTTTCTGCGATATCTCAGATCACTGTCGGCTAGATTACGAGTTCGGCGTTTGCTTTAAAAAGCAGCGTTATGGGGTCCTAACGCTGCTTTTTAACGCCCGCTGGTATTAAGAGTCTGGCAGGTACAGGTGTACCGCTAACTTTTTTTCTGCGACTTATCCATACCGCAAATCCCCTTACGTCAATTGTGTATCCTATCTTTTTAATGGGATTTGCCTAACGCTGGTATTACGAGTCTTGGAAGAAGTGAGCGGTACAGCCTCTACCTCCAAGACTCCTACTGCATATAAAAGTCAGTAGTTAAGAGTTTTATGGCCTAACGCCGGAACATAAAGCTCT
The DNA here is from genome assembly GCF_027579735.1 of Bombina bombina. Lineage (NCBI taxonomy): Eukaryota > Metazoa > Chordata > Amphibia > Anura > Bombinatoridae > Bombina > Bombina bombina. The sequence goes on from NC_069505.1 coordinate 388,590,451, forward strand.
TAACTACAGTGCTAAAAAGTACACTAACACCCATAAACTACCTATTAACCCCTAAACCGAGGCCCCCCCACATCGCAAACACTATAATAAAATTATTTAACCCCTAATCTGCCAACCGGACATCGCCGCCACCTACATTATAGCTATGAACCCCTAATCTGCTGCCCCTAACATCGCAGACACCTACATTATATTTATTAACCCCTAATCTGCCCCCCCCCCAATGTCGCCGCCACCTAACTACACTTATTAACCCCTAATCTGCCGACCGGACATCGCTGCCACTATAATAAATGTATTAACCCCTAAACCACCGCACTCTCGCCTCGCAAACACTAGTTAAATTTGATTAACCCCTAATCTGCCCCCCCAACGTCGCCGACACCTACCTACAATTATTAACCCCTAATCTGCCGCCCCCAACGTCGCCGCTACTGTAATAAATGTATTAACCCCTAAACCTAAGTCTAACCCTAACACCCCCCTAACTTAAATCTATTTTTAATAAATCTAAATAAAATTACTATAATTAAATAAATTATTCCTATTTAAAACTAAATACTTACCTGTAAAATAAACCCTAATATAGTTACAATATAACTAATAATTACATTGTAGCTATTTTAGGATTTGTATTTATTTTAACTAGGTACAATAGTTATTAAATAGTTAATAACTATTTAATAGCTACCTAGTTAAAATAATTACAAAATTACTTGTAAATTAAATCTTAACCTAAATTACAAATACAACAACACTACACTATCAATAAATAACTACAATTATCTAAAATACAATTAAATAAACTAAACTATATTACAAAAAAAAACAAACACTAAATTACAAAAAATAAAAAAAATATTACAAGAAGTTTAACCTAATTACTCCTAATCTAATCCCCCTAATAAAATAAAAAAGCCCCCCAAAATAATAAAATTCCCTATCCTAAACTAAATTACAAATAGCCCTTAAAATGGCCTTTTGCTGGGCATTGCCCCAAAGTAATCAGCTCTTTTACCTGTAAAAAAAAAAGCAATACAATACCCCCCCAACATTACAACCCACCACCCACACACCCCTACTCTAAAACCCACCCGATCCCCCCTTAAAAAAAACTAACACTACCCCATTGAAGATCACCCTACCTTGAGCCGTCTTCACCCAGCCGGGCACCGATGGGGCAGAAGAGGACATCCAGACCAGCAGACATCTTCATCCAGGCGGCATCTTCTATCTTTATCCTTCCGGAGCGGAGCCATCTTCTATCCAGCTGACGCGGAGCCATCCTCTTCAGTCGAAGTCCTAACGAAGAATGAAGGTTCCTTTAAATGACGTCATCCAAGATGGCGTCCCTCGAATTCCGATTGGCTGATAGGATTCTATGAGCCAATCGGAATTAAGGTAGGAAAAATCTGATTGGTTGATTTAATCAGCCAATCGGATTGAAGTTCAATCCGATTGGCTGATTGGATCAGCCAATAGAATTGACCTCACATTCTATTGGCTGATTCAATCAGCCAATCGGATTGAACTTCAATCTGATTGGCTGATTAAATCAACCAATCAGATTTTTTTCCTACCTTAATTCCGATTGGCTGATAGAATCCTATCAGCCAATCGGAATTCGAGGGACGCCATCTTCGATGATGTAATTTAAAGGAACCTTCATTCTTCGTTAGGACTTCGATTGAAGAGGATGGCTCCGCGTCGGCTGGATAGAAGATGGCTCCGCTCCGGAAGGATGAAGATAGAAGATGCCGCCTGGATGAAGATGTCTGCCGGTCCGGATGTCCTCTTCTGCCCCATCGGTGCCTGGCTGGGTGAAGACGGCTCAAGGTAGGGTGATCTTCAATGGGGTAGTGTTAGGTTTTTTTAAGGGGGGATCAGGTGGGTTTTAGAGTAGGGGTGTGTGGGTGGTGGGTTGTAATGTTGGAGGGGGTATTGTATTTCTTTTTTTTACAGGTAAAAGAGCCGATTACTTTGGGGCAATGCCCAGCAAAAAGCCCTTTTAAGGGCTGGTAAAAGAGCTGATTACTTTGGGGCAATGCCCCGCAAAAGGCCCTTTTAAGGGCTATTTGTAATTTAGTTTAGGATAGGGAATTTTATTATTTTGGGGGGCTTTTTTATTTTATTAGGGGGATTAGATTAGGTGTAATTAGATTAAACTTCTTGTAATATTTTTTTATTTTTTGTAATTTAGTGTTTGTTTTTGTAATATAGTTTAGTTTATTTAATTGTATTTTATTTTAGATAATTGTAGTTAATTTATTTAATTAATTTATTGATAGTGTAGTGTTAGGTGTATTTGTAACTTAGGTTAGGATTTATTTTACAGGTAATTTTGTAATTATTTTAACTAGGTAGTTATTAAATAGTTATTAACTATTTAATAACTATTGTACCTAGTTAAAATAAATACAAAGTTGCCTGTAAAATTAATATAAACCCTAAAATAGCTACAATGTAATTATTAGTAATATTGTAGCTATATTAGGGTTTATTTTACAGGTAAGTATTTAGTTTTAAATAGGAATAATTTATTTAATTATAGTAATTTTATTTAGATTTATTAAAAATAGATTTAATTTAGGGGGGTTAGACTTAGGGTTAGACTTAGGTTTAGGGGTTAATACATTTATTATAGTAGCTGCAACGTTGGGGTCGGCAGATTGGGGTTAATAATTGTAGGTAGGTGTCGGCGACGTTGGGGGGGCAGATTAGGGGTAAATCAAATTTAACTAGTGTTTGCGAGGCGGGAGTGCAGCGGTTTAGGGGTTAATACATTTATTATAGTGACGGTGATGTCCGGTCGGCAAATTAGGGGTTAATAATTGTAGGTAGGTGGCGGCGACATTGGGGGGGCAGATTAGGGGTTAATAACTATAATGTAGGTGTCGGCGATGTTGGGGGCAGCAGATTAGGGGTTCATAGCTATAATGTAGGTTGCGGCGGTGTCCGGAGCGGCAGATTAGGGGTTAATAATAAAATGCAGGTGTCAGCGATAGCGGGGGCGGCAGATTAGGGGTTAATAAGTTTAAGATTAGGGGTGTTTAGACTCGGGGTTCATGTTAGGGTGTTAGGTGTAGACTTAGAAAGTGTTTCCCCATAAGAAACAATGGGGCTGCGTTAGGAGCTGAACGCTGCTTTTTTGCAGGTGTTAGGGTTTTTTTTAGCCAGCTCAGCCCCATTGTATCCTATGGGGAAATCGTGCACGAGCACGTTTAGCCAGCTCACCGCTGACTTAAGCAACGCTGGTATTGAGGTGAGATGTGGAGCTAAATTTGTTCAACGCTCACTTTTCTGAGGCTAACGCCGGCTTGCAGAAAACTCGTAATACCAGCTTGATTAAAGTAAGCGCTGGAAAAAAAAGGCTCGTTAGCAACGCAAGTTTTTACTGAGAAAACTCGTTATCTAGCCGTTAGTGTTTTGCCTTGGGGTATAAATGTTACTGATTTTCTTTGTTTTCGTGGTATCTTTTGTTGAAAAGCAGGAACATAAGTTCAGGATAGGGGGCATGTGTCTGGAGCACTATATGGCAGCAGTTTTGCTAGAGTGTTATCCTGCCATGTAGAGCTCCAGACACCTACCTATAGGTATCTCTTCAACAAAGAATATCACAGGAACAAAGCAAATTTGATAATAGAAGTAAACTTTTCTTCTATTATATACTCTGGAAATACTAGAATTTTAAAAATTAAATTACAGGAAAAGCAGGATAAAAAAATGAAAGTACAAAGGCCTTTTAAAATATTTTCAAAGGACCAGAGTGGTCACCTAGAAACCTATTTGTGATATATACTTGTATTAGCACAAATCGTCACCTCTGCGGGAGCATATATACATATGCTGTGTGTGCTCTGTGCACATAGAAACCTATTTGTGACATATACTTGTATTAGCACAAATCGTCACCTCTGCAGGAGCATATATACATATGCTGTGCGTGCTCTGTGCACATAGAAACCTATTTGTGATATATACTTGTATTAGCACAAATCGTCACCTCTGCGGGAGCATATATACATATGCTGTGTGTGCTCTGTGCACCTAGAAACCTATTTGTGATATATACTTGTATTAGCACAAATCGTCACCTCTGCGGGAGCATATATACATATGCTGTGTGTGCTCTGTGCACCTAGAAACCTATTTGTGATATATACTTGTATTAGCACAAATCGTCACCTCTGCGGGAGCATATATACATATGCTGTGCGTGCTCTGTGCACATAGAGACCTATTTGTGATATATACTTGTATTAGCACAAATCCTCACCTCTGCGGGAGCATATATACATATGCTGTGTGTGCTCTGTGCACCTAGAAACCTATTTGTGATATATACTTGTATTAGCACAAATCGTCACCTCTGCGGGAGCATATATACATATGCTGTGCGTGCTCTGTGCACATAGAAACCTATTTGTGATATATACTTGTATTAGCACAAATCGTCACCTCTGCGGGAGCATATATACATATGCTGTGTGTGCTCTGTGCACCTAGAAACCTATTTGTGATATATACTTGTATTAGCACAAATCGTCACCTCTGCGGGAGCATATATACATATGCTGTGCGTGCTCTGTGCACATAGAAACCTATTTGTGATATATACTTGTATTAGCACAAATCCTCACCTCTGCGGGAGCATATATACATATGCTGTGTGTGCTCTGTGCACATAGAAACCTATTTGTGATATATACTTGTATTAGCACAAATCGTCACCTCTGCGGGAGCATATATACATATGCTGTGCGTGCTCTGTGCACATAGAAACCTATTTGTGATATATACTTGTATTAGCACAAATCGTCACCTCTGCGGGAGCATATATACATATGCTGTGCGTGCTCTGTGCACCTAGAAACCTATTTGTGATATATACTTGTATTAGCACAAATCGTCACCTCTGCGGGAGCATATATACATATGCTGTGCGTGCTCTGTGCACATAGAAACCTATTTGTGATATATACTTGTATTAGCACAAATCGTCACCTCTGCGGGAGCATATATACATATGCTGTACGTGCTCTGTGCACATAGAAACCTATTTGTGATATATACTTGTATTAGCACAAATCGTCACCTCTGCGGGAGCATATATACATATGCTGTGTGTGCTCTGTGCACATAGAAACCTATTTGTGATATATACTTGTATTAGCACAAATCGTCACCTCTGCGGGAGCATATATACATATGCTGTGCGTGCTCTGTGCACCTAGAAACCTATTTGTGATATATACTTGTATTAGCACAAATCGTCACCTCTGCGGGAGCATATATACATATGCTGTGCGTGCTCTGTGCACATAGAAACCTATTTGTGATATATACTTGTATTAGCACAAATCGTCACCTCTGCGGGAGCATATATACATATGCTGTGCGTGCTCTGTGCACATAGAAACCTATTTGTGATATATACTTGTATTAGCACAAATCGTCACCTCTGCGGGAGCATATATACATATGCTGTGCGTGCTCTGTGCACATAGAAACCTATTTGTGATATATACTTGTATTAGCACAAATCGTCACCTCTGCGGGAGCATATATACATATGCTGTGCATGCTCTGTGCACATAGAAACCTATTTGTGATATATACTTGTATTAGCACAAATCCTCACCTCTGCGGGAGCATATATACATATGCTGTGCGTGCTCTGTGCACATAGAAACCTATTTGTGACATATACTTGTATTAGCACAAATCGTCACCTCTGCGGGAGCATATATACATATGCTGTGCGTGCTCTGTGCACATAGAGACCTATTTGTGACATATACTTGTATTAGCACAAATCGTCACCTCTGCGGGAGCATATATACATATGCTGTGCGTGCTCTGTGCACATAGAAACCTATTTGTGATATATATTTGTATTAGCACAAATCGTCACCTCTGCGGGAGCATATATACATATGCTGTGCGTGCTCTGTGCACCTAGAAACCTATTTGTGATATATACTTGTATTAGCACAAATCGTCACCTCTGCGGGAGCATATATACATATGCTGTGTGTGCTCTGTGCACCTAGAAACCTATTTGTGATATATACTTGTATTAGCACAAATCGTCACCTCTGCGGGAGCATATATACATATGCTGTGTGTGCTCTGTGCACCTAGAAACCTATTTGTGATATATACTTGTATTAGCACAAATCGTCACCTCTGCGGGAGCATATATACATATGCTGTGTGTGCTCTGTGCACATAGAAACCTATTTGTGATATATACTTGTATTAGCACAAATCGTCACCTCTGCGGGAGCATATATACATATGCTGTGCGTGCTCTGTGCACATAGAAACCTATTTGTGACATATACTTGTATTAGCACAAATCGTCACCTCTGCGGGAGCATATATACATATGCTGTGCGTGCTCTGTGCACATAGAAACCTATTTGTGACATATACTTGTATTAGCACAAATCGTCACCTCTGCGGGAGCATATATACATATGCTGTGCGTGCTCTGTGCACATAGAAACCTATTTGTGATATATACTTGTATTAGCACAAATCGTCACCTCTGCGGGAGCATATATACATATGCTGTGTGTGCTCTGTGCACATAGAAACCTATTTGTGATATATACTTGTATTAGCACAAATCGTCACCTCTGCGGGAGCATATATACATATGCTGTGTGTGCTCTGTGCACCTAGAAACCTATTTGTGATATATACTTGTATTAGCACAAATCGTCACCTCTGCGGGAGCATATATACATATGCTGTACGTGCTCTGTGCACATAGAAACCTATTTGTGATATATACTTGTATTAGCACAAATCGTCACCTCTGCGGGAGCATATATACATATGCTGTGTGTGCTCTGTGCACATAGAAACCTATTTGTGATATATACTTGTATTAGCACAAATCGTCACCTCTGCGGGAGCATATATACATATGCTGTACGTCCTCTGTGCACATAGAAACCTATTTGTGATATATACTTGTATTAGCACAAATCGTCACCTCTGCGGGAGCATATATACATATGCTGTGTGTGCTCTGTGCACATAGAAACCTATTTGTGACATATACTTGTATTAGCACAAATCGTCACCTCTGCGGGAGCATATATACATATGCTGTATGTGCTCTGTGCACATAGAAACCTATTTGTGATATATACTTGTATTAGCACAAATCGTCACCTCTGCGGGAGCATATATACATATGCTGTGTGTGCTCTGTGCACATAGAAACCTATTTGTGATATATACTTGTATTAGCACAAATCGTCACCTCTGCGGGAGCATATATACATATGCTGTGCGTGCTCTGTGCACATAGAAACCTATTTGTGATATATACTTGTATTAGCACAAATCGTCACCTCTGCGGGAGCATATATACATATGCTGTGTGTGCTCTGTGCACATAGAAACCTATTTGTGACATATACTTGTATTAGCACAAATCCTCACCTCTGCGGGAGCATATATACATATGCTGTGTGTGCTCTGTGCACATAGAAACCTATTTGTGATATATACTTGTATTAGCACAAATCGTCACCTCTGCGGGAGCATATATACATATGCTGTGCGTGCTCTGTGCACATAGAAACCTATTTGTGATATATACTTGTATTAGCACAAATCGTCACCTCTGCGGGAGCATATATACATATGCTGTGCGTGCTCTGTGCACATAGAAACCTATTTGTGATATATACTTGTATTAGCACAAATCGTCACCTCTGCGGGAGCATATATACATATGCTGTGCGTGCTCTGTGCACCTAGAAACCTATTTGTGATATATACTTGTATTAGCACAAATCGTCACCTCTGCGGGAGCATATATACATATGCTGTGCGTGCTCTGTGCACATAGAAACCTATTTGTGATATATACTTGTATTAGCACAAATCGTCACCTCTGTGGGAGCATATATACATATGCTGTGCGTGCTCTGTGCACATAGAAACCTATTTGTGATATATACTTGTATTAGCACAAATCGTCACCTCTGCGGGAGCATATATACATATGCTGTGCGTGCTCTGTGCACAGAGACCTATTTGTGATATATACTTGTATTAGCACAAATCGTCACCTCTGCGGGAGCATATATACATATGCTGTGCGTGCTCTGTGCACATAGAAACCTATTTGTGATATATACTTGTATTAGCACAAATCGTCACCTCTGCGGGAGCATATATACATATGCTGTGCGTGCTCTGTGCACCTAGAAACCTATTTGTGATATATACTTGTATTAGCACAAATCGTCACCTCTGCGGGAGCATATATACATATGCTGTGTGTGCTCTGTGCACATAGAAAGCTATTTGTGATATATACTTGTATTAGCACAAATTGTCACCTCTGCGGGAGCATATATACATATGCTGTGCGTGCTCTGTGCACATAGAGACCTATTTGTGATATATACTTGTATTAGCACAAATCGTCACCTCTGCGGGAGCATATATACATATGCTGTGCGTGCTCTGTGCACATAGAAACCTATTTGTGATATATACTTGTATTAGCACAAATCGTCACCTCTGCGGGAGCATATATACATATGCTGTGCGTGCTCTGTGCACATAGAAACCTATTTGTGATATATACTTGTATTAGCACAAATCCTCACCTCTGCGGGAGCATATATACATATGCTGTGTGTGCTCTGTGCACATAGAAACCTATTTGTGATATATACTTGTATTAGCACAAATCGTCACCTCTGCGGGAGCATATATACATATGCTGTATGTGCTCTGTGCACATAGAAACCTATTTGTGATATATATTTGTATTAGCACAAATCGTCACCTCTGCGGGAGCATATATACATATGCTGTGTGTGCTCTGTGCACATAGAAACCTATTTGTGATATATACTTGTATTAGCACAAATCGTCACCTTTTCAGGAGCATATATACATATGCTGTGCATGCTCTGTGCACGTGCATTCCAGCTCTGTGCCTTTTTAGAGAGCCAGTGGCATGTATCATATCGGTGATGGCTCTCGGAGTAGGCACAGGGCACATACTGTACAAAATTGTGATAGCTTTTGGTAAAACATGTATATTGCAAAAATCTAAGTAAAGGGAACCTCTGCTTTTTATAAAACAACTACTTTGTAATACAGGTTAAAATGCCAACTTTTAGAGTCAACAAATATTTATTTTTTAAGGTCCTTTTAAAGGGATATGAAACCCAACATTTTGTCTTTTATGACTCAGACAGAGCAGTTAATTTTAAAGAGCTTTCTAATTTACTTCAATTATTAATTTTTCTTTGTTCTCTTGGTATTTTTTGTTGAAAAGCAGGGACGTGGGCTTAGGAGCCGGCCCATTTCTGGAGCACTATTTCCTGTCATGTAGTGCTCCAGATGCCTACCTAGGTATCTCTAACACAGAATATCATGGGAACTAAGCAAATTTGATAATAGAAGTAAATTGGAAATGTATGTTCTGTCTGAATCACAAAATAATTGTTTTGGGTTTCATATCCCTTTTTAAAGGGACGTAACATTACAAGGTTTTTATTTAGTCTTTAGGTTTTGAAAGTGTTTTAAACATATTAACTCATTGTTTGCTGCAGTTGTTTTTTTTAATGTCCAGACTCTCACCCCCTTAAAGGGACAGTAAACACCAGAATTTCTGTTGTTTAAAAAGGTAGATAACCCTTTATTACCCATTCCCCAATTCTGCATAACCAACACAGTTATAATAATATGCTTTTTACCTCTGTGATTACCTTGTATCTAAGCCTCTGCAAACTGCCCCCTTATTTCAGTTCTTTTGACAGACACTTGCATTTTTACCCAATCAGTGCTGACTCCTAGGAGCTTCACGTGCCTGAGCTCAATGTTATCTATGTGAAACACATGAACTAACGCCCTCTAGTGGTGAAAAACTGTCAAAATGCTTTCCGATTAGAGGCAGTCTTCAAGGTCTAAGAAATTAGCACATGAACCTCCTTGATTTAGCTTTCAACTAAGAATACCAAGAGAACAAAGCAAAATTGGTAATAAAAGTAAATTGGAAAGTTGTTTAAAATTACATGCCCTATTTAAATCATGAAAGATTTTTTGTGACTTTACTGTCCCTTTAATTGCAGAAGCCAGACCAGTCTAGAGAAGACATAGCAAGCCACTGTCATTTTGTTAACAAAACCTGCATTATTTTTGTGGAGTCTTATCTTACCACCCTCAAAACTGGAAAACCAACAGTTTTCAGAGTTAACGTACACAATATAGGGGCAAATAAATAATGAAAGTACAGTACAACGTCTTTAAACACAAAGAAATATTGTATATTGCAATCTTTAAGCTCTCCATGCCCCTTTAAGTCTATAGCTCCCTTTATATTGATCACACATTTACTGATTACTTTGAAGTGATAACACGCGGCGTAAGGAAAAGCCTCTCTCCCTATATATAGCCTGTCTGTGGGGAAGGTTATCTACGTCTACCATTGCAATCTTAATGCCAGAGGAAGAACGACGATAACTAGTATCCTAGTATGATGGGAGGGAGTCTCACTCCCCAGCTATAGCTGTAAAGTGTAAATTGGCGCTTGTTGTTTGATCTCAGGTGAAAATGAGAAATCCGAGACGAGGGGATAAAAAAAAAAAGAGAATAAGTAGCAGTGCTGGGTACTGGCCAGAAGAGGGCGATCATGAGAGAGATAAGAGAAAATTGCATAGGATTTAAAAGACTCGCTGTTCCTTATTTTCAGGTTACTCGCTCTCATTATAAGGATCTAGTTTATTATCTTGTCCTCCTTTTTCACCCTTTTGTTTCCTTTTCCCTGTACACTCAGTATTGCTTCTTTATCTTCTCTGTTATCGTTGTTCATTAAAGTCAATTTTTGTATACGTTTATGTGTAGTATGCATGAGCAATGAAGCGCTGCCTTTGAAAAGATCTGCATGCAAAATACATTTTATACATATTAAAGGGACATTAGACATCTCTTGCCTATGTTTAAATATTGCGCTTTATCTTAGAGAGGCCAAAAAGAAAATTCTATAACCTATGTTTCTTTCAAAATGCTGCAAATGACCTGAACCAGCTACATACTAGACAGTGATTGCTTAGTGCAGCACAATCTTATTTACTGCCAGCCACAGCTGGTCACAATTTAACAGAGATATGATACACACAAAAATCACAGTATTAAATGCTTCTAAAATGTTTGTTTTGTATACAGATCATTTGTTCATTACTTATTTGCTGATATATACAATGCATATATATAAAAAATCAATATCCCTTTAAAAAAATTTAGCACTATGTACAGAGTTTTGCAAACCAGAAATTGACCAGTTGAAAACCCTGTTACGTTTATCGTATCTTCTTTGATTGTGACTAATTAGGGCTGGCTGAAAATGTGTTTTATGCTCTACTCTATGCAGTCACTGCGTAGTATGTAGCGAGGAAAGGCAAAGTGCAGCATACTTAAAGGGACACTGAACTCAAATTTTTTTATTTCATGCTTCACATAGAGCATACAATTTTAAGCAACTTTCTAATTTATTCCTATTATCAATTTTTCTTTATTCTCCTGGCATCTTTATTTTAAAAAGCAGGAATGTAGGCTTAGGCCCATCTTTGGTTCAGTACCCTGGATAGCGCTTGCTGATTGATGGTTACATTTAGCTACCAATCAGCAAGCGCTACCCAGGTGCTGAACCAAAGATGGACCGGCTCGTAAGCTTTACATTCATGCTTTTTCAAATAAAGATACCAAGAGAATGAAAAAAAATGATAATAGGATTAAATTAGAAAGTTGCTTAAAATTGTATGTTCTATCTGGATCATGAAAGTGATGTGTGACTGAGTTCAGCCTCCCTTTAAATAGATTTTAATATAACGTTTAATTATTATCAGAACTGAAAAAGCTCCCTGCAGACCTCTTCAGGCTAAACCTACTACATACATTTCCCTAATTGGCTTTAACGGATAACAACTGCAAAAGCAATGTACTCAGAGGCGTAACTAGAAACCACAGGGCCCAGGTGCAAGAATCTAAGAAGGGCCACCCCCCCCAAAAAAAGTGAATTTGATACATATCATTTTTTATTTTTATTTTACATTTAACACAGAAAAAAAAGTTAATCAGATTACACGTCTGCAAAAGGAGGTACCCTGTGCCCACAGTCTGTGAGATGGTCTGACACCCTATTACTGTATATAGTGACACTGTTTAACCCACCAGTACTGTATATAGTGAGTCAGTGACACAGTCTGTAATCTGCCGGTGAAATGGCTGGCCTGACCCTACCTGCCCCAGTACTGTACTTTATAAAGTGACCACAGTAGTCTGTGACATGGTCCAGCCCCCCCGTACTGTATATAGTGGTACTGTATAGTGACACTGTTTACCCCCGCCCCCCCCATGCTGTAGTAACAAGGTCTGTAATTTGCTGGTTCCACAAACAGGCACACACACACATACGCACACAAACATGCACACACACACCTACATGCATTAATACACACACAGTCACATACACACACACATACATGCATAAATACACACACAGTCACACACACACACACATACATGCATAAATACACACACAGTCACATACATACATACATACATACATACACACACACACAGTCACATACATACATACATACATACATACATACACACACACACAGTCACATACATACACACACATACATGCATAAATACACACAGTCACATACATACATACATACACACACACATACATGCATAAATACACACACAGTCACATACATACACACACATACATGCATAAATACACACACAGTCACATACATGCATAAATACATACATACACACACACACATACATGCATAAATACACACACAGTCACATACATACACACACATACATGCATAAATACACACAGTCACATACATACATATATACACACACACATACATGCATAAATACACACACAGTCACATACATACACACACATACATGCATAAATACACACAGTCACATACATACATACATACACACACACACACATACATGCATAAATACACACACATACATGCATAAATACACACACAGTCACATACATACATACATACATACACACACATACATGCATAAATACACACACAGTCACATACATACACACACATACATGCATAAATACACACACAGTCACATACATACATACATACATACACACACATACATGCATAAATACACACACAGTCACATACATACACACACATACATGCATAAATACACACACAGTCACATACATACACACACATACATGCATAAATACACACACAGTCACATACATACACACACATACATGCATAAATACACACACAGTCACATACATACACACACACACAGTCACATACATACACACACACAAACATAAACACCAATGGATAAAACAGAAACACGAAGCCCTGTAGTCAGAGACACTAGTGAAGCATCATGTCACACTCACATGATATTAGTGCAGGTGTCTTAAATTAAACCGTCTACCATAGGAATTTGTTTACCACGTCACTTCCGGTGACGTACAGTCAGCTGGTGGAGGTTTGTGGCGCTCACTGCGCATGCGCTAGAGGCCCAAACTCCTTACAACAGCTGATGAGAAAGAATACGATCAATTATGTGGCACGTGCACGTTACTTATAACTCTGGAGCTAATAATATTATAGACGTAATAAACTCATCGTGCTGCAAATGCTTACTACACGTGCAAATATACAGATTTAATGTGCATATTAGTTGTATACATAGGAGGGGTGGGGGTGTTGTATTTATTAGAAGACTTTATACAGCAGTATCTAACATCAGTTTGATGGATCACCAGGATTTCAATAGTCACCTAAATCTGTACATTTGCACGTGTAGTAAGCATTTGCAGCACGATGAGTACTGATCATTACGTATCCATCACATATTCATCCTCAGCAGACCACAAGTCTATGCTCAGATCTGGACTAACCCATTTCACCAAAAAGGGAGACGCCTATTACAGTTTATTAAGTCTATAATATTATTAGCTCCAGAGTTATAAGTAACGTGCGCGTGCCACATAACGTATCGTATTTTCATCAATTAAATTCAGCTCAGCTGTTGTTAGGGGATTATGCCTCTAGCGCAGGCGCAGTGAGCGCCACAAACCTCCACCAGCTGAGAAACGTCACCGGAAGTGATGAGGTATACACATTCCTACGGGTAGACACATTACTTTAGAACACAGGCAGTGGTAGGTCAAACTTTTTTCATTAAAAAAAAATTTAATTTTTTTTTTTTGTTGAAGCTGGGCCCCCACCCTTGGGGGCCCAGTCGCAATTGCGTCCTCTGCACCCCCTGTAGTTTCGTCCCTGAACTGTATGCTGATATAGAACCCTTTCTCCAAACTTCTTGGGACTGGCAATGGCTTGGATTTCTGAATATTTGTATATTTCCATCTGTAAAATCAGACAGCGTGGAGAGTGGATGGGACCCCTGTAATCAGAAAGGTAATGGTTGCTGTAAATTAATATAGATTAGCATTTGCATTTTAGAAAAGATTGTGATTTATTGGTGGGGAAAATTTGTAGTTTTTTAAATTTAATTTTATTCTTAAAAAAAAGTCTGTATTTTGTAATAATTACAGATTTCTCTAGTAAGGTGTATCCAGTCCACGGATCATCCATTACTTATGGGATATTCTCACTCCCAACAGGAAGTTGCAAGAGGACCCACAGCAAAGCTGTTATATAGCTCCTCCCCTCACTACCATATCCAGTCATTCTCTTGCAACTCTCAACGCGCATGGAGGTAGTAAGAGGAAAGTGGTGAAAAATAGTTAGTTTATTAACTTCAATCAAAAGTTTGTTATTTTAAATAGTACCGGAGTTGTGCTATTTGTTCTCAGGCAGAGATAGAAGAAGAATTTGCCTGAGTTTTCTATGATCTTAGCAGGTTGTAACTAAGATCCATTGCTGTTCTCACACATGTCTGAGGAGTGAGGTAACTTTAGAGGGAGAATGGCGTGCAGTTTATTCTGCTATCAGGTATGTGCAGTTATGATTTCTCTTGTTAAGTGTATCCAGTCCACGGATCATCCATTACTTGTGGGATATTCTCCTTCCCAACAGGAAGTTGCAAGAGGATCACCCACAGCAGAGCTGCTATATAGCTCCTCCCCTCACTGCCATATCCAGTCATTCTCTTGCAACTCTCAACTAAGATGGAGGTCGTAAGAGGACTGTGGTGTTTTATACTTACTTTATTACTTCAATCAAAAGTTTGGTATTTTTAAATGGTACCGGAGTGTACTGTTTATCTCAGGCAGTATTTAGAAGAAGAATCTGCCTGCGTTTTCTATGATCTTAGCAGAAGTAACTAAGATCCTTTGCTGTTCTCACATATTCTGAGGAGTGAGGTAACTTCAGAGGGGGAATAGCGTGCAGGTTTTCCTGTAATAAGGTATGTGCAGTTAAAATATTTTTCTAGGGATGGAATTTGCTAGAAAATGCTGCTGATACCGAAGTAATGTAAGTAAAGCCTTAAATACAGTGATAACGACTGGTATCAGGCTTATTAATAGAGATACATACTCTTATAAAAGTGTATTTTAAAACGTTTGCTGGCATGTTTAATCGTTTTTTACATATGTTTGGTGATAAAACTTATTGGGGCCTAGTTTTTTCCACATGGCTGGCTTGAATTTTGCTTAGAAACAGTTCCCTGAGGCTTCCCACTGTTGTAATATGAGTGGGAGGGGCCTATTTTGGCGTTTTTTTTTGCACAGCAAAAATTACAGACACAGACATCCAGCTTCTTCCTGCATGATCCAGGACTTCTCTGAAGGGCTCAAAAGGCTTCAAAAGTCGTATTGAGGGAGGTAAAAAGCCACAGTAGAGCTGTGGCAGTTGTTGTGACTGTTTAAAAAACGTTTTTGTTATTTGTTATTCCGTTTTTGGTATTAAGGGGTTAATCATCCATTTGCAAGTGGGTGCAATGCTCTGCTAACTTAATACATACACTGTAAAAATTTCGTTAGTGTAACTGCATTTTTTCACTGTTATTTCAAAATTTGGGAAAATTTGTGTTTCTTAAAGGCGCAGTAACGTTTTTTATATTGCTTGTAAACTTGTTTTAAAGTGTTTTCCAAGCTTGCTAGTCTCATTGCTAGTCTGTTTAAACATGTGTGACACAGAGGAACCTACTTGTTCATTATGTTTGAAAGCCATGGTTGTGCCCCATAGGAGAATGTGTACTAAATGTATTGATTTCACCTTAAACAGTAAAGATCAGTCTTTATCTATAAAAGAATTATCACCAGAGGGTTCTGTCGAGGGGGAAGTTATGCCGACTAACTCTCCCCACGTGCCAGACCCTTCGCCTCCCGCTCAGGGGACGCACGCTAATATGGCGCCAATTACATCAGGGACGCCCATAGCGATTACCTTGCAGGACATGGCTGCAATCATGAATAATACCCTGTCAGAGGTATTATCTAGATTGCCTGAATTAAGAGGCAAGCGCGATAGCTCTGGGGTTAGGAGAGATACAGAGCGCGCAAATGCTGTTAGAGCCATGTCTGATACTGCGTCACAGTATGCAGAACATGAGGACGGAGAGCTTCAGTCTGTGGGTGACATCTCTGACTCGGGGAAACCTGATTCAGAGATTTCTAATTTTAAATTTAAGCTTCAGAACCTCCGTGTATTGCTTGGGGAGGTATTAGCTGCTCTGAATGACTGTAACACAGTTGCAATTCCAGAGAAATTGTGTAGGCTGGATAGATACTATGCGGTGCCGGTGTGTACTGACGTTTTTCCTATACCTAAAAGGCTTACAGAAATTATTAGCAAGGAGTGGGATAGACCCGGTGTGCCCTTTTCCCCACCTCCTATATTTAGAAAAATGTTTCCAATAGACGCCACTACACGGGACTTATGGCAGACGGTCCCTAAGGTGGAGGGAGCAGTTTCTACTTTAGCAAAGCGTACCACTATCCCGGTTGAGGACAGTTGTGCTTTTTCAGATCCAATGGATAAAAAATTGGAGGGTTACCTTAAGAAAATTTTTATTCAACAAGGTTTTATTTTACAGCCCCTTGCATGCATTGCGTCTGTCACTGCTGCGGCAGCATTCTGGTTTGAGGCCCTGGAAGAGGCCATCCAGACAGCTCCATTGAATTAAATTATTGACAAGCTTAGAACGCTTAAGCTAGCTAACTCATTTGTTTCTGATGCCATTGTTCATTTGACTAAACTAACGGCTAAGAATTCCGGATTCGCCATCCAGGCGCGTAGGGCGCTATGGCTTAAATCCTGGTCAGCTGACGTGACTTCAAAGTCTAAATTACTCAACATTCCTTTCAAGGGGCAGACCTTATTCGGGCCTGGCTTGAAGGAAATTATTGCTGACATTACTGGAGGCAAGGGTCATACCCTTCCCCAGGACAGGGCCAAATCAAAGGCCAAACAGTCTAATTTTCGTGCCTTTCGAAATTTCAAGGCAGGAGCAGCATCAACTTCCTCCGCTTCAAAACAAGAGGGAACTGTTGCTCATTCCAGACAGGCCTGGAAACCTAACCAGTCCTGGAACAAGGGCAAGCAGGCCAGAAAGCCTGCTGCTGCCCCCAAGACAGCATGAAGGAACGGCCCCCTATCCGGAAACGGATCTAGTGGGGGGAGACTTTCTCTCCGCCCAGGCGTGGGCAAGAGATGTTCAGGATCCCTGGGCGTTGGAGATCATATCTCAGGGATATCTTCTGGACTTCAAAGCTTCTCCTCCACAAGGGAGATTTCATCTTTCAAGGTTATCAGCAAACCAGATAAAGAAAGAGGCATTCCTAAGCTGTGTGCAAGACCTCCTCGTAATGGGAGTAATCCATCCAGTTCCGCGGACGGAACAAGGACAGGGATTTTATTCAAATCTGTTTGTAGTTCCCAAGAAAGAGGGAACCTTCAGACCAATCTTGGATCTAAAGATCTTAAACAAATTCCTCAGAGTTCCATCATTCAAAATGGAAACTATTCGGACCATCCTACCCATGATCCAAGAGGGTCAGTACATGACCACAGTGGACTTAAAGGATGCCTACCTTCACATACCGATTCACAAAGATCATCATCGGTTCCTAAGGTTTGCCTTTCTAGACAGGCATTACCAATTTGTAGCTCTTCCCTTCGGGTTGGACACTGCCCCGAGAATTTTTACAAAGGTTCTGGGCTCACTTCTGGCGGTTCTAAGACCGCGAGGCATAGCGGTGGCTCCGTATCTAGACGACATCCTGATACAGGCGTCAAGCTTTCAAATTGCCAAGTCTCATACAGAGATAGTTCTGGCATTTCTGAGGTTGCATGGGTGGAAAGTGAACGTGGAAAAGAGTTCTCTATCACCACTCACAAGAGTCTCCTTCCTAGGGACTCTTATAGATTCTGTAGAAATGAAAATTTACCTGACGGAGTCCAGGTTATCAAAACTTCTAAATGCTTGCCGTGTCCTTCATTCCATTCCACGCCCGTCAGTGGCTCAGTGCATGGAAGTAATCGGCTTAATGGTAGCGGCAATGGACATAGTGCCATTTGCACGCCTGCATCTCAGACCGCTGCAATTATGCATGCTAAGTCAGTGGAATGGGGATTACTCAGATTTGTCCCCTCTACTAAATCTGGATCAAGAGACCAGAGATTCTCTTCTCTGGTGGCTTTCTCGGGTCCATCTGTCCAAGGGTATGACCTTTCGCAGGCCAGATTGGACTATTGTAACAACAGATGCCAGCCTTCTAGGTTGGGGCGCAGTCTGGAACTCCCTGAAGGCTCAGGGATCGTGGACTCAGGAGGAGAAACTCCTCCCAATAAATATTCTGGAGTTAAGAGCAATATTCAATGCTCTTCTAGCTTGGCCTCAGTTAGCAACACTGAGGTTCATCAGATTTCAGTCGGACAACATCACGACTGTGGCTTACATCAACCATCAAGGGGGAACCAGGAGTTCCCTAGCGATGTTAGAAGTCTCAAAGATAATTCGCTGGGCAGAATCTCACTCTTGCCACCTGTCAGCGATCCACATCCTGACAATGTAGAAAGTGTTTGGTTAACTATAGAAACTGAAGGGAAACAGGTGTTTAGAATTGGAGTAGTATATAGACCACCATTACAGGATGAAGCATCAGACAATTTATTAATTGATGAAATAGCCAAAATTACAATGAAGGGCAATGTTATTGTAGTGGGGGACTTTAATATGCCTGATGTAGACTGGGAAGTACCTGTTGCCAAATCAACTAGAAGTAAATATATCCTGGAATCTTTACAAGGGGAATCTCTTGAGCAACTAGTAAAAGAACCAACACGAAAAGGAACTATATTAGATTTAGTACTTACAAACAGTGATATAGTATCTGAGGTGTCTGTGGGTGAGAACTTAGGCTCTAGTGATCATCAGTCTGTATGGTTTAATATTCAGGCAAAGGTACTAAGCAACCATAGTAAAACAAAAGTCTTAGACTTTAGATCAACTGATTTTAATTACATGGGCAGATACCTAGATGAATCCCTAAAAGGGATGGCACAGATTACAGGAGTACAAGAACAGTGGGGATATTTTAAAAATGCTATTCTAGATGCAACTAAACACTGTATTAGGCTTGTTTGTAAAAGAAAAAGAAAACCAATATGGTTTTCAAGAGAAGTAGCACATGCAGTTAAGACAAAAAAGACAGTCTATAAAAAATTCAAACTCACTGGCTCAGAAGAGGATAAAGAAAAATGGAGAACCCATCAAAAGATGACAAAGCAGTTAATCAGAAAGGCTAAAGCTGATGCAGAAGAGAAAATAGCACAATCTGTAAAAAAACGGTGACAAAACCTTCTTTAGATATATCAGTGAAAAGAGAAAAACTAACAGAGGGATAGTTAGACTCAAGAATGAGGATAGAGTATTGGAAGAAGATAAGCAAATAGCAAACTGTTTAAATGATTACTTTTGTTCAGTCTTTACAACAGATGGTAAAGATAGTGAGATTCTATTAAGGGATGTTACTGTAAATAATAATGTGAGTAGTACTTTTCTTTTTACAGAGGAAGAGGTTTCAAGGGCTTTATCAAAAATAAAAGTTAATAAGTCGGTGGGTCCAGATAATATTCATCCAAGAGTTCTAAGAGAACTTCGATCCGTAATAGCTACTCCATTAGCTGATTTATTTAATCAGTCACTTCTAACAGGAGTTGTTCCAAAAGACTGGAAAATTGCCAATGTAGTCCCTCTTCATAAAAAGGGTAGTAGGGAAGATTCTGCTAACTATAGGCCAGTCAGTTTGACCTCAATTGCAAGGAAATTAATGGAAACTCTTTTAAAGGAAAGACTTGTATCTTTCATTCAGACAAACAACTTAGAAGACAAAGGACAGCATGGTTTCACTGCTGGAAGATCATGCCTGACTAATCTAATTGATTTGTTTGACCATGTAACTAAAATAATAGACCAGGGAGGAGCCGTAGATGTTGCATATCTAGACTTTAGCAAAGCATTTGACACCGTCCCACACAACAAACTTATTCACAAAATGTATTGCCTTGGAATAGATGCTAAGATTGTTAAGTGGGTAGAATGCTGGCTTAAAGATAGACGACAGAGGGTTTCAATTAATGGAGTACATTCAAATGAGGCATCAGTTACTAGTGGTGTTCCCCAAGGGTCAGTTCTTGGGCCTGTTTTGTTTAACATGTTCATAAGTGATATTGGAAGTGGGCTTAAGGGGAAGGTCTGCTTGTTTGCTGATGATACAAAAATTTGTAACAGGGTAGATGTTCCAGGAGGAGTTGATCAAATGAACTGTGATATTAATAAACTAGAGGACTGGTCAAATAAATGGGATCTGAAATTTAATATTACCAAGAGCAAAATTATGCATACAGGATCCAAAAACCCAAAGGCCAATTATAGTCTCAATGGTACATTACTGATTATTGTAATTAAAGAAGAAAGGGATTTGGGAATTATTATTTCAGATGATTTAAAATTTGGTACACAATGCCGCAGTGCAGCCAGCAAGGCCAGTCAAATGCTTGGTTGCATTGGAAGAGGTTTTAGTAGCAGAAATAGCAAGGTTCTTATGCCACTTTACAGATCATTAGTTAGACCAAATATGGAATACTGTGTACAGTTCTGGAGACCATATCTTCAGACAGATATAAATAAACTAGAAGCTGTCCAAAGGAGGGCTACTAAAATCGTACATGGTCTAAAATATAAAACGTACAAAGAAAGACTCTATGATCTAAATATGTATAGTTTAGAGGATAGAAGGGAAAGAGGTGACATGATAGAAACCTTCAAATATATGAAGGGACTTAATAAAATAGAAGCTGAAAGCATTTTTCACAAAAACATAAATGCCAAAACAAGGGGTCACAATCTAAAGTTAGAGGGTAGTAGATTCAGGAGAAATTTGAGGAAGCATTTTTTTACAGAAAGGGTGGTGGATTCATGGAATAAACTTCCATTTGAGGTGGTAAACACAAAGACTGTAAAGGAATTTAAAAATGCCTGGGACATGCATAAGGCTATCCTAAGGAAAAAGTAACATGTAATATGGGTAGACTTGATGGGCCTTTTTGGTTCTTATCTACCGTCAAATTCTATGTTTCTATCCCAGGCGTAGAGAACTGGGAGGCGGATTTTCTAAGTCGTCAGACTTTTCATCCGGGGGAGTGGGAACTCCATCCGGAGGTGTTTGCTCAACTGGTCCATCGTTGGGGCAAACCAGAACTGGATCTCATGGCGTCTCGCCAGAACGCCAAGCTTCCTTGTTACGGATCCAGGTCCAGGGACCCGGGAGCAACGCTGATAGATGCTCTAGCAGCTCCTTGGTTCTTCAACCTGGCCTATGTGTTTCCACCGTTTCCTCTGCTCCCTCGACTGATTGCCAAAATCAAACAGGAGAGAGCATTGGTGATTCTGATAGCGCCTGCGTGGCCACGCAGGACCTTGTATGCAGACCTAGTGGACATGTCATCTCTTCCACCATGGACTCTGCCTCTGAGGCAGGACCTTCTAATACAAGGTCCTTTCAATCATCCAAATCTAATTTCTCTGAGACTGACTGCATGGAGATTGAACGCTTGATTCTATCAAGGCGTGGCTTCTCCGAGTCAGTCATTGATACCTTAATACAGGCTCGGAAGCCTGTCACCAGGAAAATCTACCATAAGATATGGCGTAAATGTCTTTATTGGTGTGAATCCAAGAGTTACTCATGGAGTAAGGTTAGGATTCCTAGGATATTGTCCTTTCTCCAAGAGGGTTTGGACAAAGGCTTATCAGCTAGTTCTTTAAAAGGACAGATCTCTGCTCTGTCTATTCTTTTGCACAAGCGTCTGGCAGAAGTTCCAGACGTCCAGGCATTTTGTCAGGCTTTGGTTAGGATTAAGCCTGTGTTTAAAACTGTTGCTCCCCCGTGGAGCTTAAACTTGGTTCTTAAAGTTCTTCAGGGAGTTCCGTTTGAACCCCTTCATTCCATTGATATTAAACTTTTATCTTGGAAAGTTCTGTTTTTGATGGCTATTTCCTCGGCTCGAAGAGTCTCTGAGTTATTTGCCTTACATTGTGATTCTCCTTATCTGATTTTTCATTCAGACAAGGTAGTTCTGCGTACCAAACCTGGGTTTTTACCTAAGGTGGTTTCTAACAGGAATATCAATCAAGAGATTGTTGTTCCATCATTGTGTCCTAATCCTTCTTCAAAGAAGGAACGTCTTTTGCATAATCTGGACGTAGTCCGTGCCTTGAAGTTTTACTTACAGGCTACTAAAGATTTTCGTCAAACATCTGCCCTGTTTGTCGTTTACGCTGGACAGAGGAGAGGTCAAAAAGCTTCGACAACCTCTCTCTCCTTTTGGCTTCGGAGCATAATACGCTTAGCCTATGAGACTGCTGGACAGCAGCCCCCTGAAAGGATTACAGCTCATTCTACTAGAGCTGTGGCTTCCACCTGGGCCTTTAAAAATGAGGCCTCTGTTGAACAGATTTGCAAGGCTGCGACTTGGTCTTCGCTTCACACCTTTTCAAAATTTTACAAATTTGACACTTTTGCTTCTTCGGAGGCTGTTTTTGGGAGAAAGGTTCTACAGGCAGTGGTTCCTTCCGTTTAAGTTCCTGCCTTGTCCCTCCCATCATCCGTGTACTTTAGCTTTGGTATTGGTATCCCACAAGTAATGGATGATCCGTGGACTGGATACACTTAACAAGAGAAAACATATGGTTTCTCCTTTCTCGTCTTGTTTCGGTCGAATGACTGGATATGGCAGTGAGGGGAGGAGCTATATAGCAGCTCTGCTGTGGGTGATCCTCTTGCAACTTCCTGTTGGGAAGGAGAATATCCCACAAGTAATGGATGATCCGTGGACTGGATACACTACAAGAGAAATAAATTTATCAGGTAAGCATAAATTATGTTTTTTTCTAGGATTGGAAATGCTAGAAAATGCTGCCGATTCCTGATAAATGTAAGTTAAGCCTGAATACAGTGATTTAATAACGACTAGTATCATGCTTATTCTCAGGAGTAATACCCTTATAGATATGCTATATAAAACGTTTGCTGGCATGTTTAATCGTTTTTTATATATGCTTGGTGATAAAAACTTATTGGGGCCTAATTTTTTCCACATGGCTGGCTGTATTTCTGCCTAGAAACAGTTTCCTGAGGCTTTCCACTGTTGTAATATAAGTGGGAGGGGCCTATTTTAGCGCTTTTTTTGCGCAGTTATAATTACAGACTGAGACATCCAGTTTAATTTTATTCATAAAAAAAGTCTGTATTTTGTAATAATTACAGATTTTGGGACTTGTACCTGTACTAGCATTACAGTCTTGTCAGCTGCAACTCGAGCCTGGATTGGCCACTCCAAATAATGGTGGTTGTAATTTGCATACTGCAAAACAATTGCAGCAAACAAGATGTTGTTTTATTTTAAAAACGTTAAGACTTGGCTGAAATGTTACTGTACAGCAGCACCACAGAAATGCATTGTAATTACAAGGTATTTATGGTCCCTTTTAAAGGGTCTAGTACAATTGAATCATTGACAAATTCTCAATAAAAAGACAATGAAATAGCACTTGCTTTGAATTTGAAATTAACAAATGTCAAAGTTAATATAATGTTCCCTCCTCTTGTATCATGTGACAGTCCTTAGCCAATCAGAAAATGTATATACATATATAGTGTGCACTTTTGCAAATGCTCAGGAGCTGGTGTCTCAGAAAGTGTGCATATAAAAAGAAAGTGCATGTTTTGTTAATGGAGGTATATTGGAAAGTTGTTGTTTTTTTTAATTGCATGTTCTATCTAAAAGATGAAACTTTCATTTTTACCTTAGTGACCCTCTTAAAGGACCACTCAATGCAGTAGAATTGCATAATTAACAAGTGCATAATAAAAAGACAATGATTTAACACCTACTCTTAATTCAAATAAGCAGTAGATTTATTTTCCAGACAAATTATTTTTTTCTCCCGTTTTCTAGCCCATTGTATCATGTGACGGACATCAGCCAATCACAGACTAGTATCCGTATACCCTGTGAGCTTGTGCTTTCCCAGAAAGAATAGAAATAGACTGTGACAAATTTGATAATGGAGGTAAATTGGAAAGTGTCTTAAAACTTCTGCTCTATCTGAATTATAAAAGTGTCCATTAAAGGGACACTGAACCCACATTTTTTTCTTTCATGATTCAGGTAGAGCATGCAATTTTAAGCAACTTTCTAATTTACTCCTATTATCAAATTTTCTTCGTGCTCTTGCTATCTTTATTTGAAAAGGAAGGCATCTAAGCTTTTTTTGGTTCAGTACTCAGGACAGCAGTTTTTTATTGGTGGATGAATTTATCCACCAATCAGCAAGAACAACTTAGTGTGTTCACCAAAAATGGGCCGGCATCTAAACTTACATTCTTGCATTTCAAATAAAGATACCAAGAGAATGAAGAAAATGTAATAATAGGAGTAAATTAGAAAGTTGATTAAATTGGCATGCTCTATCTGAATCACAAAAGAAAAAAATGTGCGTTCAGTGTCGCTTTAAGTACAGAATCTGTCTGCCATACTCCTTAGGGAGAGTGATGTAAAATACCCTGGAACATTGTGCTTGTTCCAAATGCCAGCAACATAAACAGTGGGTGTATATTGCAGTGTTGGTTTACTTCCATTCATTAAATTGAGTTTTGAATTTGATCTCCCATTGATTGTGTATCTCTATTCCTCACTTAAAAGCTGAAACCTTAAAGGGACATTCCATGCCAAAATGGATGTAATTTAGTTTTGAATAGAAGAATTTTTGTAATATACATGTTTTAGCAAAAATGCTTCTAGTAAAAGCTATAGCTGTTTCAAATGTGTATTTAAGTATGCACCGTGCACCAGCATTTTAAACACAGCACTTGCTCATAGAGCCTAAGGTACTTCTACCATCTGGTAATGACTCAATGTGTTAATTGCTGACATGATACAAACCCCACTGGTCCTCTGAGCAGCTGCAGTATATAAAATGCTGTTGCACTGAGAATATGTAGCTATGCTTCACATGCACATGCAGAGAAAAATGCTAACAGTAAAACAGTGATATCTTTTACTAGAAGCACTTTTGCCAATACATGTATATTGCAAATATACATGTTTCTATTCAAATATGTAATTTATCTATGTGCATTTAGATTTTGACCGGAATATCCCTTTAAAACTATCTCTTTTTAAACAACTTTCCAATTTACCTTTATCACCAATTTTGTTTTGTTCTCTTGGTATTCTTAGTTCAAAGCTAAACTTAGCAGGTTCATATGCTCATTTCTTAGACCTTGAAGGCCACCTCCTTATATGAAAGCATTTTGACATTTTGTCACCACTAGAGGGTGTTGGTTCATGTGTGTCATATAGATAACACTGTGCTCACACACGTGGAGTTACCGAGGAGTCAGCACTGATTGGCTAAAATGCATGTCTGTCAAAAGAACTGAAATAAGGGGGCAGTTTGCAGAGGCTTAGATACAAGATAATCACAGAGGTAAAAAGTGTATTATTATAACTGTGTTGGTTATGAAAAACTAGGGAATGGGTAATAAAGGGATTATTTATCTTTTAAAACAATAACCATTCTAGTGTTAAAGGAACATTAAAACATTTTTTGGTTGTTGTGGCATCTAAAAAGTAAAAACAAAAATAAAGTTTTTTTGTTAAACAATTCTTTATATTCTGAGAATTCTTTTTTAGTTTTTGTTTTTATGCTCCTTAGGTAAGTTACTGGCCTAGATTCATAAACACTTGTGAGTTTGCAGGTGGGCAATTTTGTAAAGGTGAGATCATGTCCGCAATTCATTGATTATCACTTTAATGATCTTTTCCATAGCTTTATTAGTGGGTGTTTCTGCATTTAATATCTATAGTTTTGTGCTGTGCCTAATACATAATCCGCAATACAAAACTGCCACTCAAGGCCCCGGTCATCCACACATACTGTAAGGAAAGTGAGGACTAAAATACCCACACTGCTGCGTTTTGCAATGCTGTGGCAGTGGGAACAAGGCACATAAAAGACCAATATGTAAAAAAAAAATACAGCCGCATTTATAAATAAAACCAAAACCCTTTATTGTATCATTTAAAAATTCCAAACGCCATGGAAGGGTCCAGATCTTACGCATTTTGAGCCCCCTACAAGCTCTTAATCATAGACACATGATAGCTCGGACATCAAACGAGAATCAATAGCAATCTGGAATAACAATAACAGCAGCAATACTTAGGAAGAGCTCTTGCAAAACGGTTATATACATTTTTTTATATTTATTTGCATGTCTTTTGTTATAGTAAAGTAGTCTTGTTGGATAGAACAAAAGGTGTCTCCAAGGCCTGATAGTGGACGTTTTGGGCCACTCTAGAAGTGTGCTTGGAATTTTTCGCATGCCCTAAGGCCTTGTGAAATATCTTGTCTGGAGGTCATGTCTAGCTATTGCTGACAAGTTTGTATCGTTTTTTTTTTTTTTTTTTTTTTTTTAAATTCCTGTCCAGCCAATGAGCAATTTGACCCTAGGGTTGAGTTGTAAAAAAAAAAAAAAGATATGTACTTACTGTTAGCATTATAATCAAAATAAACAACTTTTTTTTTCATACAAAAATAATTCTAATATATTTATTATTTATATTTATCTGTGCAATATCAAAAAAAGTGTTTATTCTCTTTCATAAAGTAGCATTAGAATCTATTTTTTCCTTGGTTGCATGACTTGCATCTAGGACAGGATGTTTGAAAGTGTATGTACAATTTTTTGTGTGTGTGTTTACACCACTGATGCACATTTATAGCCACAAATAGGGTTATGCATTTTGGCTGGCGTTTTAAGCTTTGATTTTGCTGCAGGTGGCAAAAAATTTTGTTACGCGTCCAGTGTAACCTTTACCCACATTTCATTTAACGTTCAGTAACGGGGTACTTTTTTGGAGAAAATGTGTATCTTGGATTATGTTGCTTAGCAACCCGATGGTATAAAAGACGTCATCTGACCAACATGATCCAATTAGCTGCAACAGGCAATTAGACATTAAAACAAATATTTAATAAACTATATAAATTACATCTGTATATGTCAGATTCCTATGTTTTTCTTCATGGTTTTAAACAATGTATTATTTATATCATTATGAGTTCTTTCTGTCATATAAATTATGCCCGGGGTTTAAAGGGACACTAAACCCAATTTTTTTTCTTTAATGATTCACATAGAGCAGGCAATTTTAAGCAACTTTCTAATTTACTTCTATTAGCAATTTTTATTTGTTCTGTTGTTATCTTTTGTTGAAGGACATATGCTTAAAAGCCGGCCCATTTCTGGAGCACTGTATGGCAGCAAGTTTGCAAGAATGTTATTCATTTACAAGAGCACTAGATGGCAGCACTATTTCCTGTCATGCAGTGCCGCAGGTGCCTACCTAACAGTCTCTTAAACAGAAGAATATCAAGGGAATGAAGCAAATTTGAAAATAGAAGTAAACTCCCACTAGAGCAGGATATGTGCATATTCTTTTTCAACCACGGATACCAAAAGAACAAAGTACATTTGAAAATAGAAGTGAATTTAAAAGTGTCTTAAAATGACGTTATCTTTCCGAATCATGCACGTTTCATTTTGACTTTCCTATCCCTTTACTAAAAAAGAAGAAAAAAAATATTAAAAGTTTAAAATAAAAAAAACAATCCTGCTCAGTATACCCATCATGCCACATATAAATAGCTTACTTACAGCTAGATTACGAGTTAACTGCGCTATAGGGAAATTAACAAACAAAAGTTGCGTAATTAAACCCTCTATATTGGAGCCATTACAAGTTTTGAAAAAGTCGGCTTGTGCGTGCGATATGATGGTTTTAAGCTCCATACCGCACAAAATACAAGCGCTGTTTTGACGTGCTTGTGCACGCTTTCCCCATAGATATCAATGGGGAGATCGGGTCAGAAAAAAAAACTAACACCTGTGATCATGGAATAAAAAGATCCGTAACGCAGCCCCATTGATGTCTATGGAGGAAAAAAAAGTAACATTTAAACCTAACACCTGAACATAAAGCCTAAGGGGGATATCTATCAAGCTGTCAACCGCAAATACGCTGGCAGCGTAGTTGTTGCGAGATTGATCCAACCTAGTTATCAAAGCCTACAGACCGGCAAAAGTTGAAGTTTGTGACGTAACATACGATCCGCCAGTCTCAATCCGACGCAGATCGATGCTTACGTCATTACAGATGTTCCAAATACACACTCGGCTCTATCTGACACTTTTTTAAAGTTATCAACAGGTACGCTCGCGGCTATTCCGGCCCAGCGTACCTGGTTTTCAAACCGCCACCCTGGATGCCGTGGATGCCATAGAAATCAATGGGAGTCTGAAAGCCCCGAAAGCTTATGTTTGATGCTGCCAGTTATCCCATTGATTTTTATGGTTAAAAACAAGTTACGTTTACACCTAACACATTAACATAAACCCCGAGTCTAAACACTGCTAATCTGCCACCCCCAACATCGCCGCAACCTAAATAAAATGTATTAACCCCTATCCCGCCGCAACATAAATAAAGTTATTAACCCCTATTCCGCCTCTCCTCGACCCTGCCGTAACCTAAATAAAAGTATTAACCCCTAAACCTCTGGCCTCCCACATCACTACCACTAACTAAACCTATTAACCCCTAAACCGTCAGCCCCCCACATCGCCATAAACTAAATTAAGCTACTAACCCCATAAACCTAACAACCCGCTAACTTTAAATAAAAATTACAACATCCCTATCTTCAAATAAATTTAAACTTATCTGTAGAATTAAAATATTAATTAACCTACCCTAACTTATATACTACAATTAAATTAAACTACCAATTAAATTAACTAAATTACATATTAAAAAAAAACCTAACCCTACTCTAATTAAATATACTATTAAACCTCATTACATATGACTAAATTACAGGAACCCCACCACCACTAAGTTACAAAAAAAGCAAACACTAAATTACGAAAAATAAAAAAACACATTATCAAAAAATGTTTAAATCAGCCAATAGGATTTCAGTAGCTATCATCCTATTGGCTGATTTGAACAGCCAATAGGATTTCAGTAGCTCTCATCCTATTGGCTGATTTGAATTTCCAAAATCAAATTAGCCAATAGGAATGCAAGCAACGCCATTTTGAATCGCATACCTTGCATTGAAGATTCAGTATATGGCGGCGACCTTATGAAGAGGATGCTCCGCACTGGATGTCTTCAGGATGGACCTGCTCCACGCAGCCAGGATGAAGATAGAAGATGCAGCCTGTATGAAGCTAGAAGAGGCCGCCTGAATGAAGACTTCTCTCCACCTGGATGAGGACTTCGCCGCCTGGATGAAGATTGTTCAAACTAGATTTCAAAAACTTTAAGTGGATCTTTGGGGGTTAGTGATAGGTTTTTTTGGGGTTTTTTTTTTAGTTTAGGGTTTTGGCTTTTCATAAAAGAGCTAAATGTCCTTTTCAGGGCAATGCAAAAGAGCTAAATGTCCTTTTAAGGGCAATGCCCATACAAATGCCCTTTTCAGGGCAATGGTTAGCTTAGTTTTTTTTAGATAGTTTTTTTTTTATTATTTTGTTGGCTTTGGGGGGGGGTTTGTGATGTTAGTGGGACTTTGTATTTTTTTTTTTCAGTTTAAAGAGCTGTTTAACTTAGGGTAATGCCCTACAAAAGGCCCTATTGGTAGTTTATTGTAGCTTAGTTTTTTTATTTTGGGGTGTTTTTTTATTTATTTTTTTAAATGGGTATTAGAATAGGAATAATTTATTATTTTTGATAATTTGTTTTTTATTTTGTGCAATGTTTGTTTGTTTTTTGTTTTGGGTTGGCAGAGATCCCGAGTCCCCTGATTGTAATAGCGGCTCCCTGATGCCAGCAAATGGAATGCAATCTCCCTGAAACTCCAAGTACCATGATCCAATGTGG
Source organism: Bombina bombina (assembly GCF_027579735.1). NCBI lineage: Eukaryota > Metazoa > Chordata > Amphibia > Anura > Bombinatoridae > Bombina > Bombina bombina. The sequence goes on from NC_069505.1 coordinate 388,620,960, forward strand.
CCCAAATCCGGAAAAGTGTTTCTTTAAGGAATGCCTTTAGTTGCTGGGACGTTATAGAACCCTCAAAGCATGCATCAGTAACCAAAAAGCCCCCCACTGATTTTAATAAAATAAAACACAAATACTACCTTATTTACTTCACATAATTAAACTTTGTATTTAAAATATTTAAGCATTCAACAAGCATACGATCACTGGAAAATAGGTTTGTTGTATGTGGTTGTGGAATAAAGCTACTTTTCTCTTCTACAAGATATGACGAGTCCACGGATTTCATCCTTGTGGGATTTATCCTCCTGCTAACAGGAAGTGGCAAAGAGCGCCACAGCAGAGATGTATATATAGCTCCTCCCTTCCCTCCACCCCCAGTCATTCTCTTTGCCTGTGTTAGTAATAGAAAGAGGTAAAGTGAGGTGTTAGTTTTAGATTCTTCAGTCAAGAAGTTTTTTATTTTAAATGGTACCGGTGAGTACTAGTTTCCTCAGGGAGAAATGGAATAAGGAATGAAGATTTTTCTGCCCTGATGTTGATGATCTTAGCAGACGTTACTAAGATCCATTCTGGTTCCCACAGAACTTCTGAAGGTAGTGCAAGAGAAATCTTCAGTGTGGAGAACAGTGTCATGCTTCAAGCAGCATTGAGGTATGTTCAGTCTTTTATTTCTGAGGAGACTTGTTATATCAAAACTGGCTGACATATTTTTTCCCTGCAAGGGAAGGGATAAGCAGTAGACCTATATGAAACTGAGGGTGTTACTGAAATGCCTGTTTTCTATTCATATTGATATTAACGGTTTGCATATCTATATTGGAGCTATATTGACACTGGGAGAGGCAGCTTGACATGTATATCTTTATTATTTAAGGTCAGTAGGGCTGCAATTATATGTTAGAAGTTTGTAAGTACAGGGGACCACATGGCTTAATTTAAACCGCTTCCCATGCGGTTAGACAGTTTGTTGATGCGACGTCCATGATGGGCGGGGCCTATTTCCTGCGCTCAGACGCACAGTTTTCTCTCACTAAGAAGGCAGCAGGCTTTAACTCCGGTGGGTCCTAAAGTTGTTTTCCAGTTACCAGATCGCTGTCGAGTCAATTTTCAGTACCCTGAGGGCAGGTAGGCGCCACAGCAGAGCTGTGGCGAGGTGCAGGGGCTGTTTTTCATTGTTTAAGTATATTTTTTGAATTAAAATGTCTCCTTAAAGGGTGATTTTCCTTCTTCCTATAGGGTGCAATAATTTTTGGAAGAATTGAACTGTTACATAAAATTGTTTAGTGATAAGAACGTTTTTAAGGCAGTTTAGAAAAATTGTTGCGCTTTTTATTACTTAAAGGCGCAGTACGTTTTTTGCAAAAAGTTTTTTGAATCCGTAAATAAGATGATTTACGACTGTTGTGGCTATTGCTAGTCTCTTTAACATGTATGAACTTGAGGAAACTCCTTGTTCTCTGTGTTTAGAAGCCATTGTGGAACCCCCTCTTACTTTGTGTACCTCTTGGATGATTCTAAGGATGATTCTCAGTCTGAAAAGAATCAGGATATGCCATCTAATTCTCCCCAAGTGTCACAACCATTAACGCCCACGCAAGCAACGCCGAGTTCCTCAAATGTGTCTAATTTTACTCTGCAGGATATGGCTGCAGTTATGTCAACTACCCATACAGAGGTATTATCTAAGTTACCAATGTTACAGGGTAAACACAGAAGGACAGGAATTAATGTGAATACAGAGTCCTCTGATGCTTTGTTGGCTATTTCCGATGTACCCTCACAGGGATCTGAGTTGGGGGTCAGGGAAATTTTGTCTGAGGGAGAACTTTCGGACCCAGGATGTATGTTACCTCAGACAGATTCAGACGTTATGTCCTTTAAATTTAAGCTAGAACACCTCTGCCTGTTACTTCGGGAGGTATTAGCGACTCTGGATGACTGTGACCCTATTATGGTACCACATGAGAAATTGTGTAAAATGGACAAATATCTAGAAGTACCCGCTTACACTGATGTTTTTTCGGTTCCTAAGAGAATTTCTGAGATTATTAAGAAGGAGTGGAACAGACCGGGTATACCGTTTTCTCCCCCTCCTAATTTTAAGAAAATGTATCCCATATCAGACGCCGTTCGGGACTCTTGGCAGACTATCCCTAAGGTGGAGGGAGCTATATCTACCCTGGCTAAACATACAACTATTCCTATTGAGGACAGTTGTGCTTTCAAAGACCCCATGGATAAAAAATTTGAGGGTCTTCTAAAGAAGTTATTTATTCATCAGGGTTTTCTTTTACAACCGACAGCCTGCATTGTTCCAGTGACTACTGCAGCGGCTTTCTGGTTTGATGCCTTGGAAGAGTCTCTTAAAGTTGAGACCCCCTTAGAGGATATTTTAGATAGAATTAAGGCTCTCAAGCTAGATAATTCTTTTATAACAGATGCCGCCTTTCAAATTGCTAAATTAGCGGCTAAAAATGCAGGATTTGCTATTTTAGCGCGAAGAGCGTTATGGTTAAAATCGTGGTCTGCTGATGTGTCATCTAAATCAAAGCTTTTGGCTATTCCTTTCAAGAGTAAGACCCTATTCGGGCCTGCGTTGAAGGAAATCATTTCTGACATTACTGGAGGTAAAGGTCACTCTCTACCTCAGGATAAGTCTGTTAAGATGAGGGTTAAACAAAATAATTTTCGTTCCTTTCGGAATTTTAAAGGAGTACCCTCTTCTTCCTCTTTCTCCACAAAGCAGGAAGGGAATTTTGCTCAGGCCAAGTCCGCCTGGAGACCCAACCAGGCTTGGAACAAGGGTACAAATATCTGTAAAAGCAGAGAAAAGAGAGGCGCCTTATGGGACAGTATCGTAGTGCAGCGACAGAGACAGGAGACAGCACACACAACGAGTCAGGGTACTCACAATGATGATGGCATAAACGTATGCCTCACTAGACAGGACGGAACCTTAGTCGCCCGCCAGACAGACCAATGGGAAGATGTATGCAGAACTCCAGGGTCCAATCCGCAGCTACAGGAGGTAGAGGCGTCAGAGGAACAAATCGTCCGTGAGCAGTTGTTTCAGAATGATAGTGAAAGGAGAGCTAATAGCAATTGGTCCTATCACGGACGATTTGTTCCTCTGATGCCTCTACCTCCTGTAGCTGCGGATTGGACCCTGGAGTTCCGGATACATCTTCCCATTGGTCTGTCTGGCGGGCGACTAAGGTTCCGTCCTGTCTAGTGAGGCATACGTTTATGCCATCATCTTTGTGAGTACCCTGACTCGTTGTGTGTGCTGTCTCCTGTCTCTGTCGCTGCACTACGATACTGTCCCATAAGGCGCCTCTCTTTTCTCTGCTTTTACAGATATTTGTAACTACTCCTCTCCAAGAGTGCTGCCGTTAATATTGGTTGCTGGCTATTTCAGGAACTTTGCTTTCCCTGAGACTGTAGTTTGAGCCGGGTCTCGGCTACCAGCTGTGCGCACCTCCATAGGATTTATCCTTTATCATTGGAACAAGGGTAAACAACCCAAGAAGCCTGCTGCTGCTACAAAGACAGCATGAAGGGGCGGCCCCCGATCTGGGACCGGATCTAGGAGGGGGCAGACTTTCTTTCTTTGCCCAGGCTTGGGCAAGATATGTTCAGGACCCCTGGGCACTGGAAATCGTGACCCACGGGTATCAACTGGAATTCAAAAAATTTCTCCCAAGAGGGAGATTTCTTCTTTCGCGATTGTCTGTAAACCAGATAAAGAGAGAGGCGTTCTTACGCTGTGAAAATACCTCTCTACTATGGGAGTAATTCGTCCCGTTCCAAGACTAGAACAGGGACAGGGATTTTACTCAAATCTTTTCGTGGTTCCCAAAAAGAGGGAACGTTCAGACCTATTTTAGATCTCAAGAGTCTAAACAAGTTTCTCAGAGTTCCATCATTCAAGATGGAGACCATACAAACAATTTTACCAATGATCCAGGAGTGTCAATATATGACTACCGTGGACTTGAAGTATGCATACCTTCATATTCCTATCCACAAGGATCATCATCAGTTCCTAAGGTTTGCCTTCCTGGACAAACATTTTCAGTTTGTGGCTCTTCTCTTCAGGTTGGCCACAGCACCCAGGATCTTCACAAAGGTTCTAGGGTCCCTTCTGGCGGTTCTCAGGCCGCGGGGCATAGCAGTGGTGCCTTATCTGGACGATATCTTGATTCAGGCGTCGACTTATCATTTAACAAAGTCTCACACAGACACAGTACTGTCCTTTCTGAGAACTCACGGTTGGAAAGTGAATCCAGAAAAGAGTTCACTAATCCCTCAGACAAGGGTTCCCTTCCTGGGAACTCTGATAGATTCTATAGCAATGAAGATTTTTCTGATGGAGGTCAGAAAGTCAAAAATTCTAACTACTTGTCGAGCCCTTCAGTCCAATCCTCGGGCCATCAGTGGCTCAGTGTATGGAGGTAATTGGATTGATGGTGGCGGCAATGGACATCATTCCATTTGCTCGGTTTCATCTCAGACCACTGCAACTGTGCATGCTCGGACAGTGGAATGGGGACTATACAAATTTGTCTCCTCTTATAAATCTGAATCGAGAGACCAAAAACTCTCTTCTTTGGTGGTTGTCACCGGATCATCTGTCCCAGGGGACGTGTTTCCGCAGACCCATGGGTGATAATGACAACGGACGCCAGTCTACTAGGCTGTGGTGCAGTCTGGAATTCCCTGAAAGCTCAGGGTGTATGGACTCAGTAGGAGGCTCTACTTCCAATCAATATTCTGGAATTAAGAGCAATATTCAATGCGCTTCAGGCGTGGCCTCAGTTGGCATCGGCCAAATTCATCAGGTTCCAGTCGGACAACATCACGACTGTGGCTTACATCAATCATCAGGGAGGAACGAGGAGTTCCTTAGCGATGTCAGAAGTATCCAAGATAATTCAATGGGCGAAGACCCACTCTTGTTATCTGTGAGCAATCTATATCCCAGGAGTGGACAACTGGGAAGCGGATTATTTAAGCCGACAGACTTTTCATCCGGGGGAGTGGGAACTCCATCCGGAGGTATTTGCCTCACTGATTCTTCGATGGGGCAAACTGGAGTTGGATCTGATGGCGTCTCGACAGAATGTCAAGCTCCCAAGATACAGCTCCAGGTCGAGAGATCCTCAGGCCGAACTAATAGATGCCTTGGCAGTGCCTTGGTCGTTCAACCTGGCTTATGTGTTTCCACCGTTTCCTCTCCTTCTCCGGGTGATTGCTCGGATCAAGCAGGAGAAAGCTTCAGTAATTCTAATCGCGCCTGCATGGCCACGCAGGACTTGGTATGCAGATCTAGTGGACATGCCTCCGTGGAAACTCCCAGTGAGACAGGACCTTCTCATTCAAGGTCCTTTCCAACATCCAAATCTAATTTCTCTGCAGCTGACTGCTTGGAGATTGAACGCTTGATTTTATCTAAGCAGGGATTCTCTGATGCGGTCATTGATACGTTGATTCAGGCACGTAAGCCTGTCACTAGAAAGATCTATCATAAGATATTGCGTAAATATCTTTTTTGGTGTGATTCCAAAGGCTACTCATGGAGTAAGGTTTAGATTCCTAGGATTCTGTCTTTTCTCCAAGAAGGATTGGAGAAAGGGTTATCAGCAAGTTCCTTAAAGGGACAAAATTCTGCTTTGTCAATTTTGCTTCACAAACGTTTCTTGGAAAGTTTTGTTTTTAGTTGCTATTTCTTCTGCTCGTAGAGTTTCTGAGCTTTCAGCACTTCAATGTGACTCGCCTTACCTTATTTTTCATTCTGATAAAGCGGTTTTACGTACCAAACCTGGGTTCCTTCCTAAGGTTGTTTCAACTAAAAATATTAATCCGGAAATTGTTGTTCCTTCTTTATGTCCTAATCCTTCTTCTAAGAAGGAGCGTCTGTTGCATAACTTGGACGTGGTCCGTGCCTTGAAGTTTTACTTGCAGGCGACTAAGGATTTCCGTCAATCATCTTCATTATTCATTGTCTTTTCTGGAAAGCGTAGGGGTCAGAAAGCTACGGCTACCTCTCTATCTTTTTGGCTAAAGAGTATAATCCGCCTGGCATATGAGACTGCTGGACAGCAGCCTCCTGAAATAATTACGGCTCATTCTACTAGGGCTGTGGCTTCCTCATGGACTTTTAACCCATGCTTCTGTTGAACAGATTTGCAAGGCTGCGACTTGGTCGTCTCTTCACACTTTTTCCAAATTTTCCAAATTTGATACTTTTGCTTCTTCTGAGGCTGGTTTTGGTAGAAAGTTTCTTCAAGCAGTGGTGCCTTCCGTTTAGGTTCCTGTCTTGTTCCCTCCCTTTCATCCGTGTCCTGTAGCTTTGGTATTGTATCCCACAAGTAAGGATGAAATCCGTGGACTTGTCATATCTTGTAGAAGAAAAGTAAATTTATGCTTACCTGATAAATTAATTTCTTCTACGATATGACGAGTACACGGCCCACCCTGTTATTTTAAGACAGATTTAGGTTATATATATTTTTTGTAAACTTCAGTCACCTCTGCACCTTTAGCTTTTCCTTTCTCTTCCTACCTTTGGTCGAATGACTGGGGGTGGAAGGAAGGGAGGAGCTATATATACAGCTCTGCTGTGGCGCTCTTTGCCACTTCCTGTTAGCAGGAGGATAAATCCCAGAAGTAAGGATGAAATCCGTAGACTCGTCATATCGTAGAAGAAATTAATTTATCAGGTAAGCATAAATTTACTTTTTTAATGTGCCTTTAGTGGGTAACTACTTTAATGATGTCTCTATCTTATTTAGGGTTTCAAGGTGTCCAATATATAACTGGAAGGGGTGGGGGGTGGCGGCGCAGTAACGGGTGAAGCCACCTCCCTGAAATGAGTTTTTGCAGGTTGGGATGTCTGGGTTGGGTTTTTAATTTTAGATTAGGGGTTGGGCGTGTCATAAAAGTGCGGAATGCCCTTTTAAGGGCAGGAAAAAGAGCTGAATGCTCTTTTAAGGGCAATGACCATACAAATTAGGTTTTACATTATTTTTATTTTGGGGGGCGGGGGTTTATGGGTTAATAACTTTAGTATAGTGGTGGCGATGTCGGGGAGCGGACGGAATAGGGGTTAATCATTTTTATTAGTGGCGGCGATGTCGGGAGTGGCAGATTAGTGGTTAATAAATTTAATTTAGTGTTTGCGATGCGGGAGGGCCTCGGTTTAGGGGTTAATAGGTAGTTTATGGGTGTTTAGTGTACTTTGTGACACTTTAGTTATGAGTTTTATGTAACCGTTTTGTTGCGTAAAACTCATAACTACTGCTTTTAGATTGTGAAATGGATCTTGTCGGTATAGGCTGGAACGCAAGCTTTTTAGCCTCACCACAAAACTCGTAATGGCAGCGCTATGGAAATCCCATGAAAAAACATAATTTTTATGAGTGCAGGAATGACGTTGCGTTACAGGCTTAAAAGGCTTGCGGTACAGCTATACCGACAAGACTTGTAATGGCCGCGGTGTTGTTTTAATGCTGAAATGACCACGAACACAAAACTCGTAGTCTAGGCGATATTGTTTAACACTTATCAGAATCACCTCTCTATCCAATTGCAAAACACATAAATGGACCCCATTAACCTATTTTGGTTAAAGGGATACTAAACCCAATTGTTTTCTTTAATGATTCAGATAGAGCATCCAGTTTTAAGCAACTTTCTAATTTACTCCTACTATAAATGTTTCTTCGTTCTCTTGCTATCTTTATTTAAAAAGCAGGAATTTAAAACTTAGGAGCCAGCCCGTTTTAGGTTCAGCACCCTGGATAGCACTTGCTTATTGGTGGCTACATTTAGCAAACCAATAAGCAAGCATAACCTAGGTTCTCAACCAAAAATGGGCCGGCTCTTAAGCTTTATTCCTGCTTTTTAAATAAAGATAGGAAGAGAACGAAGAAAAATTAATAATAGGAGTAAATTAGAAAGTTTCTTAAAATTTCATGTTTAAAATTTGGGTTTAGTGTCCGTTTTAATAGTTTGATTTAGGTGGTAGTGATATCGGGGGCGGCAGATTAGGGGTTAATAACATGATGTTGGTGGGGGGCAGATTAGGGGTGTTTAGACTTGGGGTTTATGTCAGGGTGTTAGGTTTAAACTTCACTTTTATTTTCCCCATAGACATCAATGGGGCTGCGTTATGGAGCTTTTCTTTCCGCGATCGCAGGTGTTAAGACTTTTTTATGACCCGCTCTCCCCATTGATGTTTATGGGGGAAGCGTGCACGAGCATGTCAAAACAGCGCTTGTTTTTGGTGGGGTATGGAGCGTAAAAGCACCATAGCGCACGCACAAGACAGGTTTTTGAAAACTTGTAATGGCTGCGCTATAGGGGATTAAATAACGCAACTTTTGTTGCATTCATTAATTTCCCTATAGCGCGCATAACTCGTAATCTACCCACAAGTTAACAATTAAAATTCTGGTGTTGCCTGTCCCTTTAATCAGAAGCTTTTCACAGACACACAAGGCAATTTCAACAAGCCACACTATAAACAAAAACCTAGATGTCGTCATTGTTGACATTTAGTGTCTGATAATTTTACGATCTTTACACCCATATGCTCGTCTTCAGTCAGAGGAGTCTCAAGAGGGCTATTAATTCATGGAGTCAATTGAACTGTGAGCTTGTAAGTAAAAATCATGCTTTCCTCCTCATATTGTTTCTCAGAATATCTAGCTCCCATACAGGTGCAAATGTCAGGGTGTCTTAAATATCCCTGTAAATTCATTTTTAATTCTTTCAGGCCAACTTTTGAGAAAAGCTGCATTTTGAGCTACTGTGTTGCAATCTGTTTCAGATACCAGAGTGCAAAACTCTATGGCCTGTTAAAATCAAATGGCCTATAATTAAAGATCTCTGAAATATGACACCACTTTGCCCTTATTCCTTAATATGTGGTTGATTCTGACAAATACTTCAATCCCATCAAGGGACCTATGACAGTCACCCCTTGTTTATTATAATGAAGGGTGAGCTTCTTTCAATAATAAATTAAAGGGACAGTCTACACCAGAAATTAGGAGCCAGCCCATTATAGGTTCAGCACCCTGGATAGCACTTGATTATTGGTGGCTACATTTAGCAAACCAATAAGCAAGCATAACCCAGGTTCTCAACCAAAAATGGGCCGGCTCTTAAGCTTTACATTCCTGCTTTTTAAATAAAGATAGGAAGAGAACAAAGACAAATTGATAATAGGAGTAAATTAGAAAGTTGCTTAGAATTGCATGCTCCATCTGAATCATTAAAGAAAGAATTTGGGTTTAGTTTCTCTTTAATGACATTGCGCCTTCCAATGACATTTTATTCTTTCATTTCCCTGCTTTTTCTGTGATTTATCCCTGAAATTAGTTCATATTGGAGGATTAAGAAAGATGACCCTGCAACACGATACATATTGCTTGAATAGTGAAGTAGCACGTGGATATTTAGATTATTTGCTGTGGCCAAATAGGACAGAGGGCTTAATTTGGTAACTAAATAACTAATGTGGATGGTTTGTAAAGCGATGCTTAATTGCTGATATATACTACGCGTATTAAAAACAAATGAGTTTGATTTATTAGCCAGGTTGTTACAAATATCAGACCAGATGGTTTATATTTCTGCTATTATTTCCTATAACGTTGTTTGCTCTACAGCCCCTCTGCCCCCCTACAATTGAATTACTAATTCTTTAATATTCTCTTTTTCTCCCGGCTTTTTGTTTGCTGTTCTCATTTTGTTTTCTCTCTCGTTGTTTTGGTATTTGCTTTTCGTCATTTTCCCCTGCAGTGTCCATTCGGTGATGAAGAGAGGGAGGTTTGATGCATTGGCAAGATAGCCCCTCAGGAAAAAGAAGGGAGGGGATAGATCTTTCCTTAATCCCCCCCCCCCCCCCTCACTGCCCCAGGGAGGTGTAACGTCCAAGTTCAAGACTGTGTGTTTTCTCTAGTAGACACTTGCAAAGCATCAGCCTCAAATGTGTATAATATATCTGCCTTGTGCTCAGCCTCTCTTGTTTGTGCAGTCTCTTCCCCTCTCCTCAGTGTGACCTACACCCTCCGCTGTGTATTCCCTTTGCAGTCTCTTCCTCTCCTCTCTTGTTTGTGCAGTCTCTTCCCCTCTCCTCAGTGTGACTTACACCCTCTGCTGTGTATTCCCTGTGCTGTCTCTTTCCTCTCCTCTCTTGTTTGTGCAGTCTCTTCCCCTCTCCTCAGTGTGACCTACACCCTCCGCTGTGTATTCCCTGTGCTGTCTCTTCCTCTCCTCTCTTGTTTGTGCAGTCTCTTCCCCTCTCCTCAGTGTGACCTACACCCTCTGCTGTGTATTCCCTGTGCTGTCTCTTTCCTCTCCTCTCTTGTTTGTGCAGTCTCTTCCCCTCTCCTCAGTGTGACCTACACCTTCCGCTGTGTATTCCCTGTGCTGTCTCTTTCCTCTCCTCTCTTGTTTGTGCAGTCTCTTCCCCTCTCCTCAGTCTGACCTACACCCTCCACTGTGTATTCCCTGTGCTGTCTCTTTCCTCTCCTCTCTTCTTTGTGCAGTCTCTTCCCCTCTCCTCAGTCTGACCTACACCCTCTGCTGTGTATTCCCTGTGCTGTCTCTTTCCTCTCCTCTCTTGTTTGTGCAGTCTCTTCCCCTCTCCTCAGTCTGACCTACACCCTCTGCTGTGTATTCCCTGTGCTGTCTCTTTCCTCTCCTCTCTTGTTTGTGCAGTCTCTTCCCCTCTCCTCAGTCTGACCTACACCCTCTGCTGTGTATTCCCTGTGCTGTCTCTTTCCTCTCCTCTCTTGTTTGTGCAGTCTCTTCCCCTCTCCTCAGTCTGACCTACACCCTCTGCTGTGTATCCCCTGTGCAGTCTCTTCCTCTCCTCTCTTGTTTGTGCAGTCTCTTCCCCTCTCCTCAGTGTGACCTACACCCTCTGCTGTGTATCCCCTGTGCAGTCTCTTCCTCTCCTCTCTTGTTTGTGCAGTCTCTTCCCCTCTCCTCAGTCTGACCTACACCCTCTGCTGTGTATCCCCTGTGCAGTCTCTTCCTCTCCTCTCTTGTTTGTGCAGTCTCTTCCCCTCTCCTCAGTGTGACCTACACCCTCTGCTGTGTATCCCCTGTGCAGTCTCTTCCTCTCCTCTCTTGTTTGTGCAGTCTCTTCCCCTCTCCTCAGTGTGACCTACACCCTCTGCTGTGTATCCCCTGTGCAGTCTCTTCCTCTCCTCTCTTGTTTGTGCAGTCTCTTCCCCTCTCCTCAGTGTGACCTACACCCTCTGCTGTGTATTCCCTGTGCAGTCTCTTCCTCTCCTCTCTTGTTTGTGCAGTCTCTTCCTCTCCTCTCTTGTTTGTGCAGTCTCTTCCCCTCTCCTCAGTCTGACCTACACCCTCTGCTGTGTATTCCCTGTGCTGTCTCTTTCCTCTCCTCTCTTGTTTGTGCAGTCTCTTCCCCTCTCCTCAGTGTGACCTACACCCTCTGCTGTGTATTCCCTGTGCAGTCTCTTCCTCTCCTCTCTTCTTTGTGCAGTCTCTTCCCCTCTCCTCAGTCTGACCTACACCCTCTGCTGTGTATTCCCTGTGCAGTCTCTTTCCTCTCCTCTCTTTGCGCTTTCTCTGCTCACTGCAGTCTCTTACCTAATCTCTGCTGTAATATCTGCTGTGTCGCCTTCTCTTATTTTCGTTGGCATTCTCTTGTATACATTTTCCTTTGCACTCAGTCTTTTTCACTCTTGTTTGTGCACTTTCTGGCCTCTAATCCCCTCCTCTAGCCTCCGCTCTCTTCTGTACCTGTTCTTTCAGCTTCACTCTCAGCTCTGTGCTGCCTCCTCTGTCTATGCTGTCTTGTCAATATGTTGTATGACTTCTCCACCCTGCGATATCTCATCTCTTTTAATACCTATTTCTTACTTCTGTTCTTGTCTGGGCAGTCTGTCTCCCCCGACCTCTCAGCTCTACTCCCCTCTGTGCACAGTGCTTGTCATCTGCTTCTTCTTGCTTCAACCGTCTTCTGTCAGCTGCCCTACACTTTGCTCTAAACTCTGTCTCTCATATATACTTTTATTCCCTGACACTCTAATCTCCTCTGTGCCCTGTCCCACTGTCCTCTGTGGTCTGACTCACATCCATACTCCTCTCTGTATCTTGTTGCATATCCACTTCTCTCCTGCTTCACACTTTACTTCCACTTTCATCTGTCCAGTCCATTCCCACTCTCCTCATGTCCTCATGCCACATGTCTTACATCAGCTCTACTCTATATCATGTCTCCTGCCTCAGCTCTATGTCATGTCTCTTGCCTCTGCTCTCTTATGTGCCCTGTCTCTTGCCTCTGCTCTGCTATGTGCCCTGTCTCTTGCCTCTGCTCTCTTATGTGCCTTGTCTCTTGCCTCTGCTCTCTTATGTGCCTTGTCTCTTGCCTCTGCTCTCTTATGTGCCCTGTCTCTTGCCTCTGCTCTGCTATGTGCCCTGTCTCTTGCCTCTGCTCTCTTATGTGCCTTGTCTCTTGCCTCTGCTCTCTTATGTGCCTTGTCTATTGCCTCTGCTCTCTTATGTGCCTTGTCTCTTGCCTCTGCTCTCCTATGTGCCCTGTCTCTTGCCTCTGCTCTCTTATGTGCCCTGTCTCTTGCCTCTGCTCTCTTATGAGCCCTGTCTCTTGTCTCTGCTCTCTTATGTGCCTTGTCTCTTGCCTCTGCTCTCTTATGTGCCTTGTCTCTTGCCTCTGCTCTCTTATGTGCCTTGTCTCTTGCCTCTGCTCTCCTATGTGCCTTGTCTCTTGCCTCTGCTCTCCTATGTGCCTTGTCTCTTGCCTCTGCTCTCCTATGTGCCTTGTCTCTTGCCTCTGCTCTCCTATGTGCCTTGTCTCTTGCCTCTGCTCTCTTATGTGCCTTGTCTCTTGCCTCTGCTCTCTTATGTGCCTTGTCTCTTGCCTCTGCTCTCTTATGTGCCTTGTCTCTTGCCTCTGCTCTCCTATGTGCCTTGTCTCTTGCCTCTGCTCTCCTATGTGCCTTGTCTCTTGCCTCTGCTCTCCTATGTGCCTTGTCTCTTGCCTCTGCTCTCTTTTATGTGCCTTGTCTCTTGCCTCTGCTCTCTTATGTGCCTTGTCTCTTGCCTCTGCTCTCCTATGTGCCCTGTCTCTTGCCTCTGCTCTCCTATGTGCCCTGTCTCTTGCCTCTGCTCTCTTATGTGCCCTGTCTCTTGCCTCTGCTCTCTTATGTGCCCTGTCTCCTGCCTCAGCTCTATGTCATGTCTCTTGCCTCTGCTATGCTATGTGCCTTGTCTCTTGCCTCTGCTCTCTTTTATGTGCCTTGTCTCCTGCCTCAGCTCTATGTCTTGCCTCTGCTATGCTATGTGCCTTGTCTCTTGCCTCTGCTCTTTTTTATGTGCCTTGTCTCCTGCCTCAGCTCTATGTCATGTCTCTTGCCTCTGCTCTCTTATGTGCCTTGTCTCTTGCCTCTTCTCTCCTATGTGCCCTGTCTCTTGCCTCTGCTCTCTTATGTGCCCTGTCTCTTGCCTCTGCTCTCTTATGTGCCCTGTCTCTTGCCTCTGCTCTCTTATGTGCCTTGTCTCTTGCTTCTGCTCTCTTATGTGCCTTGTCTCTTGCCTCTGCTCTCTTATGTGCCTTGTCTCTTGCCTCTGCTCTCTTATGTGCCCTGTCTCTTGCCTCTGCTCTGCTATGTGCCCTGTCTCTTGCCTCTGCTCTCTTATGTGCCTTGTCTCTTGCCTCTGCTCTCTTATGTGCCTTGTCTCTTGCCTCTGCTCTCTTATGTGCCTTGTCTCTTGCCTCTGCTCTCCTATGTGCCTTGTCTCTTGCCTCTGCTCTCCTATGTGCCTTGTCTCTTGCCTCTGCTCTCCTATGTGCCTTGTCTCTTGCCTCTGCTCTCCTATGTGCCTTGTCTCTTGCCTCTGCTCTCTTATGTGCCTTGTCTCTTGCCTCTGCTCTCTTATGTGCCTTGTCTCTTGCCTCTGCTCTCTTATGTGCCTTGTCTCTTGCCTCTGCTCTCCTATGTGCCTTGTCTCTTGCCTCTGCTCTCCTATGTGCCTTGTCTCTTGCCTCTGCTCTCTTTTATGTGCCTTGTCTCTTGCCTCTGCTCTCTTATGTGCCTTGTCTCTTGCCTCTGCTCTCCTATGTGCCCTGTCTCTTGCCTCTGCTCTCCTATGTGCCCTGTCTCTTGCCTCTGCTCTCTTATGTGCCCTGTCTCTTGCCTCTGCTCTCTTATGTGCCCTGTCTCCTGCCTCAGCTCTATGTCATGTCTCTTGCCTCTGCTATGCTATGTGCCTTGTCTCTTGCCTCTGCTCTCTTTTATGTGCCTTGTCTCCTGCCTCAGCTCTATGTCTTGCCTCTGCTATGCTATGTGCCTTGTCTCTTGCCTCTGCTCTTTTTTATGTGCCTTGTCTCCTGCCTCAGCTCTATGTCATGTCTCTTGCCTCTGCTCTCTTATGTGCCTTGTCTCTTGCCTCTTCTCTCCTATGTGCCCTGTCTCTTGCCTCTGCTCTCTTATGTGCCCTGTCTCTTGCCTCTGCTCTCTTATGTGCCCTGTCTCTTGCCTCTGCTCTCTTATGTGCATTGTCTCTTGCCTCTGCTCTGCTATGTGCCCTGTCTCTTGCCTCTGCTCTCTTATGTGCCCTGTCTCTTGCCTCTGCTCTCCTATGTGCCCTGTCTCTTGCCTCTGCTCTCTTATGTGCATTGTCTCTTGCCTCTTCTCTCCTATGTGCCCTGTCTCTTGCCTCTGCTCTCTTATGTGCCCTGTCTCTTGCCTCTGCTCTCTTATGTGCCCTGTCTCTTGCCTCTGCTCTCTTATGTGCATTGTCTCTTGCCTCTGCTCTGCTATGTGCCCTGTCTCTTGCCTCTGCTCTCTTATGTGCCCTGTCTCTTGCCTCTGCTCTCCTATGTGCCCTGTCTCTTGCCTCTGCTCTCTTATGTGCATTGTCTCTTGCCTCTGCTCTGCTATGTGCCCTGTCTCTTGCCTCTGCTCTCTTATGTGCCCTGTCTCTTAGCTCTGCTCTCTTATGTGCATTGTCTCTTGCCTCTGCTCTGCTATGTGCCCTGTCTCTTGCCTCTGCTCTCTTATGTGCCCTGTCTCTTGCCTCTGCTCTCCTATGTGCCCTGTCTCTTGCCTCTGCTCTCTTATGTGCCTTGTCTCTTGCCTCTGCTCTATGTGCCCTGTCTCTTGCCTCTGCTCTCTTATGTGCCTTGTCTCTTGCCTCTGCTCTCTTATGTGCCTTGTCTCTTGCCTCTGCTCTCTTATGTGCCCTGTCTCTTGCCTCTGCTCTCTTATGAGCCCTGTCTCTTGTCTCTGCTCTCTTATGTGCCTTGTCTCTTGCCTCTGCTCTCTTATGTGCCTTGTCTCTTGCCTCTGCTCTCCTATGTGCCTTGTCTCTTGCCTCTGCTCTCCTATGTGCCTTGTCTCTTGCCTCTGCTCTCCTATGTGCCTTGTCTCTTGCCTCTGCTCTCCTATGTGCCTTGTCTCTTGCCTCTGCTCTCTTATGTGCCTTGTCTCTTGCCTCTGCTCTCTTATGTGCCTTGTCTCTTGCCTCTGCTCTCCTATGTGCCTTGTCTCTTGCCTCTGCTCTCCTATGTGCCTTGTCTCTTGCCTCTGCTCTCCTATGTGCCTTGTCTCTTGCCTCTGCTCTCTTTTATGTGCCTTGTCTCTTGCCTCTGCTCTCTTATGTGCCTTGTCTCTTGCCTCTGCTCTCCTATGTGCCCTGTCTCTTGCCTCTGCTCTCCTATGTGCCCTGTCTCTTGCCTCTGCTCTCTTATGTGCCCTGTCTCTTGCCTCTGCTCTCTTATGTGCCCTGTCTCCTGCCTCAGCTCTATGTCATGTCTCTTGCCTCTGCTATGCTATGTGCCTTGTCTCTTGCCTCTGCTCTCTTTTATGTGCCTTGTCTCCTGCCTCAGCTCTATGTCTTGCCTCTGCTATGCTATGTGCCTTGTCTCTTGCCTCTGCTCTTTTTTATGTGCCTTGTCTCCTGCCTCAGCTCTATGTCATGTCTCTTGCCTCTGCTCTCTTATGTGCCTTGTCTCTTGCCTCTTCTCTCCTATGTGCCCTGTCTCTTGCCTCTGCTCTCTTATGTGCCCTGTCTCTTGCCTCTGCTCTCTTATGTGCCCTGTCTCTTGCCTCTGCTCTCTTATGTGCATTGTCTCTTGCCTCTGCTCTGCTATGTGCCCTGTCTCTTGCCTCTGCTCTCTTATGTGCCCTGTCTCTTGCCTCTGCTCTCCTATGTGCCCTGTCTCTTGCCTCTGCTCTCTTATGTGCCTTGTCTCTTGCCTCTGCTCTATGTGCCCTGTCTCTTGCCTCTGCTCTCTTATGTGCCTTGTCTCTTGCCTCTGCTCTCTTATGTGCCTTGTCTCTTGCCTCTGCTCTCTTATGTGCCCTGTCTCTTGCCTCTGCTCTCTTATGAGCCCTGTCTCTTGTCTCTGCTCTCTTATGTGCCTTGTCTCTTGCCTCTGCTCTCTTATGTGCCTTGTCTCTTGCCTCTGCTCTCTTATGTGCCTTGTCTCTTGCCTCTGCTCTCTTATGTGCCCTGTCTCTTGCCTCTGCTCTGCTATGTGCCTTGTCTCTTGCCTCTGCTCTCTTATGTGCCCTGTCTCTTGCCTCTGCTCTCTTATGTGCCCTGTCTCTTGCCTCTACTCTCTTATGTGCCCTGTCATGTGCCCTGTCTCTTGCCTCTGCTCTCTTATGTGCCTTGTCTCTTGCCTCTGCTCTATGTGCCCTGTCTCTTGCCTCTGCTCTCCTATGTGTCTTGTCTCTTGCCTCTGCTCTCTTATGTGCCCTGTCTCTTGCCTCTGCTCTCCTATGTGTCTTGTCTCTTGCCTCTGCTCTCTTATATGCATTGTCTCTTGCCTCTGCTCTCCTATGTGCCTTGTCTCTTGCCTCTGCTCTATGTGCCCTGTCTCTTGCCTCTGCTCTCTTATGTGCCTTGTCTCTTGCCTCTGCTCTCTTATGTGCCCTGTCTATTGCCTCTGCTCTCTTATGTGCCCTGTCTCTTTCCTCTGCTCTCTTATGTGCCTTGTCTCTTGCCTCTGCTCTATGTGCTTTGTCTCTTGCCTCTGCTCTCTTATGTGCCTTGTCTCTTGCCTCTGCTCTATGTGCCCTGTCTCTTGCCTCTGCTCTCTTATGTGCCCTGTCTCTTGCCTCTGCTCTGCTATGTGCCTTGTCTCTTGCCTCTGCTCTCTTATGTGCCCTGTCTCTTGCCTCTGCTCTCTTATGTGCCCTGTCTCTTGCCTCTGCTCTCTTATGTGCCCTGTCTCTTGCCTCTGCTCTCCTATGTGCCTTGCCTCTTGCCTCTGCTCTCTTATGTGCCCTGTCTCTTGCCTCTGCTCTCCTATGTGCCTTGCCTCTTGCCTCTGCTCTATGTGCCTTGTCTCTTGCCTCTGCTCTCTTATGTGCCCTATCTCTTGCCTCTGCTCTCCTATGTGCCTTGCCTCTTGCCTCTGCTCTATGTGCCTTGTCTCTTGCCTCTGCTCTCTTATGTGCCCTGTCTCTTGCCTCTGCTCTCTTATGTGCCCTGTCTCTTGCCTCTGCTCTCTTATGTGCCCTGTCTCTTGCCTCTGCTCTCCTATGTGCCCTGTCTCTTGCCTCTGCTCTCTTATATGCCTTGTCTCTTGCCTCTGCTCTATGTGCCCTGTCTCTTGCCTCTGCTCTCTTATGTGCCTTGTCTCTTGCCTCTGCTCTATGTGCCCTGTCTCTTGCCTCTGTTCTCTTATGTGCCTTGTCTCTTGCCTCTGCTCTCTTATGTGCCTTGTCTTTTGCCTCTGCTCTCTTATGTGCCTTGTCTTTTGCCTCTGCTCTCTTATGTGCCCTGTCTCTTGCCTCTGCTCTCTTATGAGCCCTGTCTCTTGCCTCTGCTCTCTTATGTGCCCTGTCTCTTGCCTCTGCTCTCTTATGAGCCCTGTCTCTTGCCTCTGCTCTCTTATGAGCCCTGTCTCTTGCCTCTGCTATCTTATGTGCCCTGTCTCTTGCCTCTTCTCTCTTATGTGCCTTGTCTATTGCCTCTGCTCTCTTATGTGCCCTGTCTCTTGCCTCTACTCTCTTATGTGCCCTGTCTCTTGCCTCTGCTCTATGTGCCTCTGCTCTCCTATGTTCCCTGTCTCTTGCCTCTGCTCTATGTGCCCTGTCTCTTGCCTCTGCTCTATGTGCCCTGTCTCTTGCCTCTGCTCTATGTGCCCTGTCTCTTACCTCTGCTCTATGTGTCTTGTCTCTTGCCTCTGCTCTATGTGCTTTGTCTCTTGCCTCTGCTCCCCTATGTGCCCTGTCTCTTGCTTCTGCTCCCCTATGTGCCCTGTCTCCTGCCTCTGCTCCCCTATGTGCCCTGTCTCTTGCTTCTGCTCCCCTATGTGTCCTGTCTCCTGCCTCTGCTCCCCTATGTGCCCTGTCTCTTGCTTCTGCTCCCCTATGTGCCCTGTCTCTTGCTTCTGCTCCCCTATGTGCCCTGTCTCCTGCCTCTGCTCCCCTATGTGTCCTGTCTCCTGCCTCTGCTCCCCTATGTGCCCTGTCTCTTGCTTCTGCTCCCCTATGTGCCCTGTCTCCTGCCTCTGCTCCCCTATGTGTCCTGTCTCCTGCCTCTGCTCCCCTATGTGCCCTGTCTCTTGCCTCTGCTCCCCTATGTGCCATGTCTCTTGCCTCTGCCCTGTTATGCATGTCACTTGTCTCTCTCTTCCTGTTTAGATTCTGCTCCCACCTGTGTAGTTTTACCTCTATTTCCTTCTTATCTGCACCCTATTCTATTCCATGCCTGTAACTCACCACAACTCAGTTTTCTTATGTCCCTACTCTTCTTTTTCTTGGCACTATTCTCCTTCACAGTCTGTCTTTCCCCACAACGTTATCCTGTGGCTGGGTTCTTACTGTTTCACTACGGCTTTCTTCTGCACGTCATCTCTCTCCACTCACCTCTTCTACACCTTGCCTCTACTTATCTCTTGCTAATTGTTTTTCATCACCACCCTATTCTGCACCTTGTGTCTCACCATTGCTCATCTATCATGTCTTTTCTTTCACCACTATATTCTGCACCCTGTTTCACCACTGCTCCTCTCTAGCTCATTGTCTTTCACCACCACTTTTATTCTGCACCCTGTGTCTCATAACTGCTCCTCTCTAGCTCATTGTCTTTCACCACCACCCTATTCTGCACCTTGTGTCTCACCACTGCTCATCTCTTACTCCTAGTCTTTTGCCTCACTGCTGCTTTCTTCACATCTCTCATCACCACTCTCCTTTGCACGTTGTCTCTCCACACTGCTCTCCTCTGTGGCTTATCTCTCCTCACTGTTCACCTCTGCTTCGTCTCTCACTACTGGTCTTCTTTGTGCCTCATATCTCACTACTGCCCTCCTCTGTGACTTATCTCGCCTCACTGTTCACCTCTACTTCATCTCTCACTACTGGTCTTCTTTGTGCCTCATATCTCACTACTGCCCTGCTCTGTGACTCATCTCTCCTCACTGTTCACCTCTACTTCATCTCTCACTACTGGTCTTCTTTGTGCCTCATATCTCACTACTGCCCTCCTGTGACTTATCTCTCCTCACTGTTCACCTCTGCTTCGTCTCTCACTACTGGTCTTCTTTGTGCCTCATATCTCACTACTGCCCTCCTCTGTGACTTATCTCTCCTCACTGTTCACCTCTACTTCATCTCTCACTACTGGTCTTCTTTGTGCCTCATATCTCACTACTGCCCTCCTCTGTGACTTATCTCTCCTCACTGTTCACCTCTACTTCATCTCTCACTACTGGTCTTCTTTGTGCCTCATATCTCACTACTGCCCTGCTCTGTGACTCATCTCTCCTCACTGTTCACCTCTACTTCATCTCTCACTACTGGTCTTCTTTGTGCCTCATATCTCACTACTGCCCTCCTGTGACTTATCTCTCCTCACTGTTCACCTCTGCTTCGTCTCTCACTACTGGTCTTCTTTGTGCCTCATATCTCACTACTGCCCTCCTCTGTGACTTATCTCTCCTCACTGTTCACCTCTACTTCATCTCTCACTACTGGTCTTCTTTGTGCCTCATATCTCACTACTGCCCTCCTCTGTGACTTATCTCTCCTCACTGTTCACCTCTACTTCATCTCTCACTACTGGTCTTCTTTGTGCCTCATATCTCATTACTGCCCTCCTCTGTGACTCATCTCTCCTCACTGTTCACCTCTACTTCATCTCTCACTACTGGTCTTCTTTGTGCCTCATATCTCACTACTGCCCTCCTCTGTGACTCATCTCTCCTCACTGTTCACCTCTACTTCATCTCTCACTACTGGTCTTCTTTGTGCCTCATATCTCACTACTGCCCTCCTCTGTGACTTATCTCTCCTCACTGTTCACCTCTACTTCATCTCTCACTGCTGGTCTTCTTTGTGCCTCATATCTCACTACTGCCCTCCTCTGTGACTTATCTCTCCTCACTGTTCACCCCTGCTTCATCTCTCACTACTGGTCTTCTTTGTGCCTCATATCTCACTACTGCCCTCCTCTGTGACTTATCTCTCCTCACTGTTCACCCCTGCTTCATCTCTCACTACTGGTCTTCTTTGTGCCTCATATCTCACTACTGCCCTCCTCTGTGGCTTATCTCTCCTCACTGTTCACCTCTACTTCATCTCTCACTACTGGTCTTCTTTGTGCCTCATATCTCACTACTGCGCTCCTCTGTGACTTATCTCTCCTCACTGTTCACCCCTGCTTCATCTCTCACTACTGGTCTTCTTTGTGCCTCATATCTCACTACTGCCCTCCTCTGTGACTTATCTCTCCTCACTGTTCACCCCTGCTTCATCTCTCACTACTGGTCTTCTTTGTGCCTCATATCTCACTACTGCCCTCCTCTGTGGCTCATCTCTCCTCACTGTTCACCTCTACTTCGTCTCTCACTACTGGTCTTCTTTGTGCCTCATATCTCACTACTGCCCTCCTCTGTGACTCATCTCTCAGCACCTTTCTCTTCTGCTCATCATCTCTCTCAACTGCTCTGCTTTTTATCTTGTGTTTCTCTGCACTTACTCTCTCCCAGATCCCCTCTACACATTGTCCCTTACTACTACTCTTTTCTGTGCCTTATGACTCCTATCTGCTCTCCTCTACGCTTTCTCTCTCCCTTATGATCTCTATGCCTTATTTCTCTCAACCACTTGTCTGTGTGCTTCATCTCTAACCCCCACACTCCTCTACACCTAATCTCTCACCACTGGTCACCCCTAGACCTTGTCTTTCACCACTGCTCTTCTTTGTGCCTCATGTTTCACGGTTGATTTCTTCTTCTGGTCTTCTCCTGCCACCTCTCTCGTCTGCACATCATCTCTAATCACTGCTGTTCTTTGTCCCTCTTCACTCACTCTTCAATGCATGTTTTCTCTCACCACCAGTCTCCACTACACCTTGTCTCTCACGATCACTCTGCTATAGAAAAAGAGACAGGCTGCAGAGTCACATGTCCTGCACTCCAATAAGTTTAGAATCCCCATTCTCTTCCCTGATATCAGTCACTCATTCTCTTCATTGCCAGTCTCTCTTGCCCCACTGTGCCTTGAAAACATTATCTCCAAACCTCTGTACCTAGTAAAGTTTCATTTTGCAGAGAAGGTACAGTCCCTGCTCTGCACAGCTTTGCTCTCTGTCTCCACCCTCCATACCATCTCTTCTTTTGCAAAGCGTCTATGTGTAGCCCACGCTCATCTGTGCTGATTGTGTCCCCCATAACCTCTACATACCATGTACCCCTATTCCTGATAGCATTCCAAAGCAATACTCTATTTTGTGTAGCATTTCTGCCACCTCCTATCATGCTTCTTTCTTCTTATGCACAGAATTTATTTTCACCTTTCTTCTGCAGAGCGTTTAGTCCCCCTCCTTTCTGCAGAACATTTCTCCACCATGTCTCTCCTTTGTGCAAAAACTCCCTCTCTCTTGAGGCTGTGTTCCGACTCCCCCAGGCAGCGCTGGACAGGCTCTGCACTCCGCCTCTCGGACTGTCAGGATAAAACTTGTATTTTAATGAGTCAGATCCAGCTGGGAATGTAATTTTAATGAGTTTGCTTTGACTTGTGGTGTCTCCGGCACCAGGGGAGAAAACAGCTGCATCTTGAGCCCCCTACTCACAGTCTTGTCTAGATAATTACATTTAAAATCACAAGCTGTGTATGGGCAACAGCAAGATGTTTTCAGAACAGGGTGCAATCATTTAAGGCTGAGATGAATTTAAGTCTAAATATATTGCATTCACACAAAGAAGGTGACACTGCTTGTCACCCATATAAAAAGAAACTCCTTCTTGTACTCAAAGGCAGCAGGAATGCTGATCTCTCATAAAGCCAGCCATTGTCACACAGACACATGCAAGGGCTCCTTCAGCAGCCACGTTGACCAACATACAGGTCGGCCGCACCTTTATCTACACATATAGACAAACACAGAAATGTAGTTTTGTAGAAAATATTTACCACAATGCCCCTCAAGTCTGACCCTAATTTCTTCAAAATGATATGCTTAATTTATTCTCAGGATAGCCTATTGCATATCCCATGCATTTATACAGTCTGTGTCCATACCACCTGTACTGGAATTCTGTTCCATAAATAAATTATACATACATGCATATTCTGTGCACACAGGAAGTGCCATGCATATCGTTAACACATAATTCACATGGGCTGCCCCTTATATCTGCCAGCCTACTCATGCTCACTATAAAACACACACAGAGGCAGTGACTTGTATTATATGTGTGCAAAAAGTACACAAAGCCTTCTCACATACACTGGCTGTGGTAGTGCTAACCTTTACACACATAGCAGCCTCTGTTTCACAAGCCACAGTACTTCTCTCATACACATGTACTGCAAAATTTCAGCCTTGCTTACACACAGAATATATAATAAATGCCAAACCCCATATACCTCCAGACAGTAGAATTTCAGCACTCTTCATATATGGATAGCGACCGTTATCTTTCCTACACTCAGGTAGTGACCTCTCACTTACACACAGGTAGTGACAGTAGGGCCTCTCACATACATACAGGTAGTGACAGTAGGGCCTCTCACATACACACAGGTAGTGACAGTAGGGCCTCTCACATACATGCAGGTAGTGACAGTAGGGCCTCTCACATACATACAGGTAGTGACAGTAGGTCCTCTCACATACACACAGGTAGTGACAGTAGGGCCTCTCACATACACACAGGTAGTGACAGTAGGGCCTCTCACATACACACAGGTAGTGACAGTAGGGCCTCTCACATACACACAGGTAGTGACAGTAGGGCCTCTCACATACACACAGGTAGTGACAGTAGGGCCTCTCACATACACACAGGTAGTGACAGTAGGGCCTCTCACATACATGCAGGTAGTGACAGTAGGGCCTCTCACATACACACAGGTAGTGACAGTATGGCCTCTCACATACACGCAGGTAGTGACAGTAGGGCCTCTCACATACATGCAGGTAGTGACAGTAGGGCCTCTCACATACACGCAGGTAGTGACAGTAGGGCCTCTCACATACACACAGGTAGTGACACTAGGGCCTCTCACATACACACAGGTAGTGACAGTATGTCCTCTCACATACATGCAGGTAGTGACAGTATGTCCTCTCACATACATGCAGGTAGTCACAGTAGGGCCTCTCACATACATGCAGGTAGTGACAGTAGGGCCTCTCACATACACACAGGTAGTGACAGTAGGGCCTCTCACAAACACGCATGTAGTGTTGGTAGGGCCTCTCACATACACACAGGTAGTGACAGTAGGGCCTATCACATACATGCATGTAGTGTCAGTAGGGCCTCTCTCACATACACACAGGTAGTGACAGTAGGGCCTCTCACATACACACAGGTAGTGACAGTAGGGCCTCTCACAAACATGCATGTAGTGTCAGTAGGGCCTCTCACATACATACAGGTAGTGACAGTCTCCTCGGCAGGTACAGACAGTGGCTGTGCTGGGCTCCTACATATATCCATGGTATAGGCAGTGGCATTGCTGGCTCCCTCTTACATACAAACAGTTGCTATGACAGCTTCCGTCACATACACAGCTGGTAGCTGTTGTCGTTTATAACACACAGGTGCACACAGTGTCAGACACACACTGACAATAGTAAAATAAAATAAATGGCTCATTATTTAAATCACTTCAACACCTCATTTAAATCATTATCCTTAGCAACACAATCCAAAACAAATTTACTTCAGCAAGGTGTAATGTTGCTATGGATAATTATATGAATTGGCAGTGCTGATCTCACTTTCTCTGCTGGTGTCGGTTAACATACAGTTCTATACACAAAGGCAGTGCCAGTGCTACTTTTTGTTTATACATGCAGTAGTAGTGGCAGTATCCAACACACACACACACATTGTGCCAGTTATCATACAGTTCTATACACAAAGGCAGTGCCAGTATCCAGCACACACACAGATTGTTATCACCACATACACAGAGCAGCCTCTCGTACACACAGTGTGCCTTCCTTATACATAGTGGGAATAGCAGTGCCAGTCCCTTCTTCACGTATTTAAGCAGTGACAATATTCCTTTAGCAAGACCATTCTAAACCTTATTTAAAATTCTTTGTGCATTCCCCTTCCCCCATCAGAATTCAGTGCCCCCCCCCCCCTCTCCCATAATTCAGAGGTTGCAGGGGTGCTCCTAATGAGAAGACCAATCTCCTTGTCTCCTGGGGAGACGTCTAGCATAACCACAGGCCTCAGCGGGGCTGCCGGCTCTAATTAGGCCATGAGCAGGCCTCAAGGGGAGGATAAGATCCCCCACTTATACACGTGCACACAGTGTTGTCTGATAGCTCTCAGACTATCACTTAAAAAATGTCCCATTCCTGGGTATTGTGCACCATCCCTGTGTATTGTGCTTTTTTCTTATGTACTTGAAAGGTTTGTATCTCTAATGTTTTTGTTGTTGTGTACATAATACAATACATATTTTTTTGTAATCATCTTGTTCAAGTGCAAGATGAGTTTGACTTTTTTGGGGGGCGACAAATAGCTTTTGTGATATTATGATAATATTATGGGTTCTTTTTTTCAACAGGAGAGAAAGCTGTCAGCTCACCCCTACGTGGAGATCTACAAAGGGGACAAGATCATCTTCATGTGCCCACTGTCTCGTCAGGATGACTTTTACGTGCCTGAGATGAAGGAACTGCTAAGGAAGGAAAGAGGAGAGCCGGAACTTCCTGAAGCTACAGGTGTGTACGGTACCTTAGAGCCTACCTGATATATTTAGTGCTTTAATGGGCACTATGTGTCATGCTATAAGATATTCCCTCATTGTATTGTATGTTGTTCCCCCATCCACATTTAGCAAAACTTAGTAGGAAGGCTCTCTGACGCTTTAATGAATGCTAGAAGGAAGTCTCTCATGGTCTACTGCAGTGTGTGCCGAGATGTTGTTAGTCATGCTGAGAGACCATTACATTATGCAGTATATATGGACAATCACATTCCGCCTTGTGTGTTTGTGCAGCAGCAAACTTTCCTCCTATATTCAGAGCAGCTTGCCTCACTCCATCTTGCAATGCATGTTGGGACTGGTTTCCCTCTTATAGTGTATGCTGGGGCTGGTTCCTTACTCCCTGCCATAGTGCCTACTAGGACTAGTTTCACCTACCCTCCACATTGCAGGCTGCGGCTGGGTTTTGACTCTCCTTTCGCAATGTATACTGGGGCTGTTTTCTTTCTTTCTTTTGTAGTGCATGCTGGGACTGGGTTTTCCATCCCCCTTTGCAGTACATGCTAGGGCTGGGTTTTCTCTCCCTATATGCAGTGCATGCTGAGTTTTTAGGTTTCTTTATCCCCCTTTGCAGTGCATGCTGGGGTCAGGTCTGGTTCCCTTTTTCTCCTCTTCAGCGCATACTTGTGGTGGGTTTTCTCTCCCCCTTTGCAGTGCATGCTGAGGTTGGTTCCTCTCTCATGCAGTACATGCTGGGGCTGGTTTACTATCTGTCTCTTGAATTGCATGCTGTGACTGCTGACTCTCTTCTCCAGTGCATGCTGTGACTGCTGACTCTCTTCTCCAGTGCATGCTGGGACTGCTGACTCTCTTCTCCAGTGCATGATATGACTGCTGACTCTCTTCTCCAGTGCATGCTGTGACTGTTGACTCTTCTCCAGCAGTGCATGCTGGGACAGCAATCTCTCTCCCCCTGCAGTGCAAGCAGGGACTGCTGTCTCTCCTACTGTAGTGTAGTCTGGGGAAGGTTTATCTCTTCCCCCTGCAGTGTATGCTGCTGCTAGTTTCTGTCTCCTGCAGTGCATGCTGCTGCTAGTTTCTCCCTGTCTCCTGCAGTGCGTGCTGCTGCTAGTTTCTATCTCCTGCAGTGCATGCTGCTGCTAGTTTCTGTCTCCTGCAGTGTGTGACGCTGCTAGTTTCTGTCTCCTGCAGTGCATGCTGCTGCTAGTTTCTGTCTCCTGCAGTGCGCAATGCTGCTAATTTCTGTCTCCTGCAGTGCGTGATGCTGCTAGTTTCTGTCTCCTGCAGTGCATACTTCTGCTAGTTTCTGTCTCCTGCAGTGCGTGATGTTGCTAGTTTCTGTCTCCTGCAGTGCGTACTTCTGCTAGTTTCTGTCTCCTGCAGTGTGTACTTCTGCTAGTTTCTGTCTCCTGCAGTGTGTGATGCTGCTAGTTTCTGTCTCCTGCAGTGTGTGATACTGCTAGTTTCTGTCTCCTGCAGTGCGTGATGCTGCTAGTTTCTGTCTCCTGCAGTGCGTGATGCTGCTAGTTTCTGTCTCCTGCAGTGCGTGATGCTGCTAATTTCTGTCTCCTGCAGTGCGTGATGCTGCTAGTTTCTGTCTCCTGCAGTGCATACTTCTGCTAGTTTCTGTCTCCTGCAGTGCGTGATGTTGCTAGTTTCTGTCTCCTGCAGTGCGTACTTGTGCTAGTTTCTGTCTCCTGCAGTGTGTACTTCTGCTAGTTAATGTCTCCTGCAGTGTGTGATGCTGCTAGTTTCTGTCTCCTGCAGTGTGTGATACTGCTTGTTTCTGTCTCCTGCAGTGCGTGATGCTGCTAGTTTCTGTCTCCTGCAGTGCGTGATGCTGCTAGTTTCTGTCTCCTGCAGTGCGTGATGCTGCTAGTTTCTGTCTCCTGCAGTGCATA